>NW_019944845.1:55942-115799 GCF_002910315.2 Salvelinus sp. IW2-2015 | reverse complement strand
GCGCTATGGCCCAGTCTCTTCTTATGTTCATCCCTCTCTCACTCTCCACCTCTATACCGGCTGCCCTGTCTCTCAGTCCGCTCTCTCGCTTGCCTCCACCCGGCCTGTCTCCTCTCCATCTCTCCACCTCTCGTCCTCTCACCCTGCCCTGTCTCTCATCCTCTTCTCCACCTCTCCTCCTCTATCACCCGTGGCCTTGTCTTCTTCTTCCTCCTCTCCACCTCTTCCTCGGGCCCGTCTCTCATCCTATCTCTCTCTTCACCCTATCCTCCTGCCTCTATCACCTCTGTCTTCTCACCCTCTCTCCAACCTCTACCTCCCTCTATCACCCTTGCCCTGTCTCTCATCCCTCACTCCACCTCTCCTCCTCATCACCTAGGCCCTGCCTCTCATCATTCTCTCACCCTCTCCTCCTCTATCACCCCTGTCTCTCAATCCTTCTTCTCCATATATCCTCCGTCTATCACCCTGGCCAATGTCTCTCATCCTCTCTCCACCTTCGCTCTATCACTCTGGCCTTGCTCTCATCCCTCTCTCCGACTTCTATCACCCGTTTCCTCATCCCTCTCTCACCTCTCTGCCTCTATCACCCTGCATGTCTCCATCCTCTCTGCCACCTCGCTCTCTCACTCTGGTCTTGTCTCGCATCCCTCTCTCCACCTCTCTCTCCACCATGGCCTGTTCTTCGTCCCTCTCTCCACCTCTCCTCCTATCACCTGCTGCCCCTGTCCTCTCTATAGGGCTGACTATTGCTTTGGTATTTGTATCCATTGAATCGAGTTGTGTATCATTGGATTCTAATTAGTGGTAAAATGCTGAAGGCTGAGTTCGTGCTCTCCTCTCGCATTGGATCCTCTCTTTCTCTCTGCTCTCATCTCTCAATGTCCACTTCTCATAATCTTTTTTTTTCGTCTCGTTACTCCTCTCCTGTCCTCACACTCGTCTCTGCCCTCTGTCCTCTCCTCTCTCTCTCTCCTCTTTTGTCCTGTTTCTGTCCGCCAACTGTTATTTGTCCTCTCATTCATTATTGTCTCTCCGACTTACTCTCTATCAGTCCTCAATTTGACTTCATTCTTTAACCTCTCTTCCTTCCCCACTCTCTCCCTCTCCCTCTTACCTCTCCCTTTCTCTCTCCATTCCTCTCTACCTCCTTACTCTATCCCCCCCTTCTCCCTTCCTTCTCTTTCTCAGTCGCAGTCATGGAAGGAGTTTCTCAGTCTCTCACCCCCACAATCGGCTAATTTAGATATAGATAATAGTAAGTCTATGAATAAATTATATGGAATCAAGTATAATAGCATTTAAACAAAATATATATTTTAGATTAATGAGATTCTTCAAGTAGCCATCCCTTGCTGATGAACACTTTGCATCTCTCTCAGACCCAGCTTCACCTGGATGTGCTTTTCCAACGGTAATTAAGGTAGTTCCACCTATATTGCTGGCACTTGTTGGCTGATTTTCCTTTCACTTTCTGCGGTGGCAACTCATCCAAACATCCTCATTGGTTGAAGGCGGGTGATTGTGGAGGCCAGCGTCATCTGATGGCAGCACGCCATTCAATCTCCTTCTTGATCAAATAGCCTTACACAGCCTGGAGTGTGTGTGGGTCATTCCTTTGAAAAACAAATGATAGTTCCACTAGCGCAAACCAGATGGATGACCGTATCGTGCGCCGATGCTGTGGTAGCCGATGCTGGTTATAGTGTATCCTTTGATTTCTAAATAACTCACATGACAGTGTCACAGCAAATGACCATCACAACCTCCTCCATGCGTTCCACGTGGGAACGCACCACTCGGAGATCATCCGTTTCACCTACATCTACTTGCGTCTCATCAAATCACAGGAGGTTGGAACCAAAAACCAAAGGACAGATTTCCACCCGGCCTAATGTCCTTGTTCGTGTTTCTTAGGCCAAGCAAGTCTCTTCTTCTTATTGTGTCCTTTAGTCAAGGGCTGGCAGGTAGCCTAGTGGTTAGCGGTTGGCCAGACCGATAGGTTTGCTGGAATGAATCCCCGAGCTTGACAAGATAAAAATCTGCCTGTCTGCGCCCTGAACAAGGCAGGATAACCCACTTGTATCCTGGTAGGCTGTGCATCATGTAATAAGAAATTTGTTTCTTAATCCTGACCATATAGAACTATGATTTAAGACCATGACAGGTGCCAGTTCAATGTGATAATTCAATGGACTTTCAGTTTCTTCAATTGCAGTCACCAAATCATCAAGCGCTATGATGAAACTGGCTTCCATGAGTACGCCACAGTAAAGGAAGACCAGCGGGTACGCTCTGCTGCACGAGGCATCGTTCATCTAGAGTTACCCGCGCTCAAAAAATAGCTTATTCTTTGCATAAATATGCGACCTTGGTATTTTAACCAATGAGGGTATTCTGTATATACACGCCCTACGCCATGTCACCAACCAATCGATGGCTGAAATGCAATTAGAAGGAAAGAAATTCCAAAATTAATTAACAAGAGCAACACTTGTAATTGAAATGCAGTTCCACGGGTGACTACCTCATGAAGCTGGTTGGAGAACTGTCAAGAGTGTGACAAGCTTTCATCAAGGCAAATGGGTGGCTTATTTTGAAGAATCTTCAAATGACTAAAATATATTTTGCATTTTGCTTAAACACTTTTTTTGCTTCTACTACATGATTCCAATGTGTTATTCGTAGTTTTCATGTCTTCACTTTATTCTACATGTAGAAATAAGTACAAAATAAAGAAAAACTCCTTTGATTGGGTAGGTGTGTCTTTTGACTGTACTTGTATATAACCTCAGAAACAAGAAATGTCCTCTCACTGACAACAATTAACATGTGTAAAATATTTGTCATGAACCGATAACCAGATTCAACAACTGAAGACATTAAATCTGACACAAGTTCCACAGTCACATGTGACTAACACATTGGAATTACTGGTGTCCTGTAACAAAGGGGCGGTACAAATCAAACAGTAACAGTAATATCTGGTGTGGCACGCTGCATTAAGTACTACAGTTGCATGCTCCTCCTCTCATGGAACTGGCCCAGTTGCCATTCTTGCGGTGAGATTACCCGTCCTCACTCTTCCACAAGGCACCTGGCCAGTTCGCCGGACATTTTCTGGGGGGAATGGCCCAGCCTCTCATCCCTCCGACTTTCCAACAGTCCATGACGTGCCTCAGCTGGCATTGAGATCCGGTGCTCTTCGGTCTGGCCATGGCCAGAACACTGACATTTCTGTCTTGCAGGAATACGCACAAAACGAGCAGCTATGGCTGTGGCTATTGTTCATGCTGGCGGGGTCATGTCTAGGCATTGAGCCTGCCAGAAGGGTATCACTTATGAGGGAGGAGTGATGTCTTCCCCTGTAACACACAGCGCTTGTTGCCTGCAAGTTGACCAACCAAGCTCCAGTCCGCTGATTGCTGTGACACACTGCCCACGACCAGACTGGACCCTTCCATCCCAATATCGATCCGCTTCCAGATTACAGCCTCGGTGTAAGCTAAATCCTTCGATCATATTCAGCGAATCCATCCATCACCCCTGGGGTGAGACAAAACCCGACTGCGCTCGGAAAAGAGCACTCTCTGCGCTCCTGTCTGTCGCGCGGGGGTTTGTGCCCATAGCAGTTGTTGCCCCGTGATGGTCTGTGAGACCCTGCCTTACAACAGGCCTACAAGCCCTCAGTCCTGCCTCTTCAGCCTATTGCGGACAGTCTGAGCACTGATGGGGGATTGTGCCTTCCTGGTGTAGCTCGGGCAGTTGTTGTTGCCATCCTGTACCTGTCCCGCAGGTGTGATGTTCGGATGTACCGATCCTGTGCAGGTGTTGTTACACGTGGTCTGCCACTGCGAGGACGATCAGCTGTCCGTCCTGTCTCCCTGTAGCGCTGTTTTAGGCGTCTCACAGTACGGAAATTGCAATTTATTGCCCTGGCCACATCTGCATTCCTCATGCCACCTTGCAGCATGCCTAAGGCATGATCACGCAGATGAGCAGGGACCCTGGGCATCTTTCTTTTGGTGTTTTTCAGAGTCAGTAGAAAGGCCTCCTTAGTGTCCTAAGTTTTCATAACTGTGACCTTAATTTCCTACCGTCTGTAAGCTGTTAGTGTCTTAATGACCGTTCCACTGGTGATGTTCATTAATTGTTTATGGTTCATTGAACAAGCATGGGAACGTGTTTAAACTCTTTACAAAAAAGATCTGTGAAGTTATTTGGATTTTTACGAATTATCTTTGAAAGCAAGGTCCTGAAAAAGTGACATTTCTGTTTTTTTGCTGAGTTATATATATATATATATATATATATATATATATATATATATCATTGTTAGTAAGGATTGTGTTTGTTGAGTTTGAACCAAATGGGTGTTACCCTTTTTGATCTGCTTTAGTGAAAGGTCCGTTTATACCATCAATCCTCCCGAGTCACTACCCTGTTTTAGGTGTTTATGTTTGAATGATGGAAGTAACATTTCCCTGTAGCCTGGAGGACATTGAGTATCTATGACACCATGTTTCTAGAATAATTATTATGTCAAGACTTTGGTATTGTTAAGAATATTTGGGTTTGTGGTTTTAAGACCTAAGCTAGAAGAACAAGCCCTGGAAAATAAAATAAAATAAATAAATCCCTATTTAACAGTGAAAATATGTTTGCATGTTTGTGAATTAAGAAAAATAAAACTGTTTGCGTGCGTGCGTGCGTGGTTGATGCACCCAATCAATACTTAGGCTAAGCACACTAACCACGCACAACACAAGAGTGAATGTGTAAACTACAGTATAAGAATTTGTCAATACTAGGAGTGAAGAAACTGTAAATTATATAAATAGACAAATACCTCTCTTTCTCTCCTTCTCTCCAGTCTCCCTGTCTCTCCTGCAGTGCGGCTGTAGTTCCAGAGGAGGATCAGGTTCTGGAGAAGGGCACGGTGCAGAACGGTTGCCATGACGATCACACAACCAATAGCAGCAAGGTTTGCCTCACCTTACCTCACTCTAGTGAACGTTTGACCTTTGAACCTAGCCGTGACCTTTACTCATCCCAACCTGACTTCACTTAAATCCAACCCCAGTTCATAAAACCAGGCTTAGTGTTATCATATTTTATTTCTGAAGTCATATTTATATCYCCATACTATACATGATGGAATGACGTGACAAGAACAAGCCTGACATAACTTTATAGAACCTAGCCAAACGGAAATGTCTTGATTCATTTGGATTCACTAACTAAGTCACTAATCACTCTTATCCAAGACCTCAGGTCTAACCCTTCTCACTCTCCTCTTTCTGTTTCAGCACACGCGCACACATGCACACACGCACGCACACACAAACACACAGCTTCTCACTAGCCTCTCTCCTCTCAACTCCACCAGGACACCTCATCTCTCAAATGTCCCTCCCAGGCCCCCGTAGGCCGCAGCCCTAAGGCCCCGAACGGTCTGCTGAGCCCCAGGCTGGAGGAGCCCCTGACCAACAGCCAAACGTCCCTGTGTGAGATGCTCCAGGAGAAGGAGAAGAAGTGGGGTGGAGGGGCCATGGGGATGGACCACTCTGCTCTCATCCCCCTGCGCTCCAAGAACTTCAGAGAGAGGAGCGACGCCCATTTTGTAGATGTTATCAAAGAGGACAGGTGAGGSGATGGATGGATGTTACACAAACTGATCTGGAACCGGGCTTGATGGATGTGGTGGWGCTTTTTGGGGAGTTGGCAGAACAGCACTAATAGATCTGAGACCAGGCTAAGGGAATCAAAGGATAAGATTCTGATCGCTGAAGGCTGAACTGTTATGTAAGAAGCAGACCCACATGTATDTTTCATGTGGTATCAATGTCTGTTTTGATACAGTGTGTCTATTTACAATGTGCTTTATAGAACTAGTGTTACAGAAATTCCCTTCCTTTCCCTAAAATCCCCAGTTGTATAGAAATCTGGGTTGGAGGATCTGGATTTCCTGCTTATTCCCCCCGATTCTGGGAACTCTCCAACTGGGATAGAAAATATATATATAATATTTTTCTAATGTTTTGAGGTAGTTACCAGAATTTTGCAATCCTATATAGAACACACACTGCGGTATGATCTGCTGCGTGCTATTTTGTTTGTAGTGATCCTTACGCTTCTGCCCACTGAATAAGCACCTGGGTCATGTTCATTCGGCACCAAATGGAAGAAAACAGACATAATACAGTTGATGGTCTATCTGGACTTGTCCAGTAAGAAAAGCTCATTTTCCATTGCAAAATGTTTTTCCATTGCAAAATGCCTTATGAACACGGACGGCCCTGGTGGTATGATAGGTTGGTGTAACTCTCTCCCCGCCAAGTCTGTCTTCTCTATACTGACTGACTGACGTCTGTTGATCTGTCCATCTCCCAGTCTGATGAAGGACTACTTTTTCAAGCCTCCCATCAACAAGCTGAGCCATACCTTCCTGGACAGAAACCCGCTGGAGTCTGCCTAACAGGTACTAGTTACCAAGGCAAAGAGGTTGTGTATACCTCTCTGTCATGTTACTCTCTGTCTCCTCTGTCTGCATGTGTCTGTCTGTCTGTTTATCTCTCCCTGCGTCTGTTCTCTGTCCCTATTTTCTGTTCTGTCTTGCTATCTGCCTCTCCCTGTCAACACGTCCTCCTTATTTGGTCTGCTCTGTCTGTTGTCTGCTGTCTCTGTTCTCTGTCTCTGTCTCTGTCTGTCTGTCCTGTCTGTCTGTCTGTCTGTCTGTCTGTCTGTCTGCTGTCTGTCTGTCTGTCTGTTTCTGGTCCTGTCTGTCCTGTCTGTCCTGTCGTGTCTGTCTGTCTGTCTGTCTGTCTGTCTGTCTGTCTGTCCTGTCTGTCTTTTTGTGTCTGTCACTCTGACTCCCTATCCGTTTCACCTTGTCTGTCCTAGCTCTGTGTGTTGTGTGTGTGTGTGTGTGTTCTCTGAGTATCTGTAAGCACTGCCATATGTATGCCTGTCGAGGACTGCGGCAAAGACAGGGAAATCACTGCAGGAACATCGGATAGGAATGTCCTCTAGCTTGTATACCCTCTGCTGGTACACGTGGGGAAACTGCATGTTCAACTTCAAGTCTGGATAAGTTTGTTCAGTTCATACTTATTACACTTAATCACATGAGACAGTTTATTAATGTTCTTTTAAAGACTTCCATTCTTCATGCTTCTCTATTCTTCTCTGCAACCTTTGCTCTCTCCTTTTACCCTTTCCAAACTCCCGCTCTTTATCTCTTTACTCTCTGCAACCGGACCAGCAGTACCATTCATTGCATTGTGCCTTTAGTAAGGCACTTAACGGCGGCTAACGCTGTGCTGCTCTCACCCTTGTGTGTCTTTGTGTGTTGTATGAGGTTGGCTATTGTGACCAGCAAAATCAACTCCATTTCAAACTGACAAAGTTCTATTCCTCCCGTCCCCAGGTGGAGACCCAGGCAAGCGGTACAGACCTTTGCCAGCCTACCTCCAGCTCTTTCCTGGACATGGTCCTGTGCTGGCTCAGTGTTCCTGGCCCTCTCCCTGGTCTGCCTCCTCCGTCCCTGCTCTCTCTCCCTGGGGCCCCTGCCTGCCCCGGCCCTCGCCCTGGTTGCCGTGGCCGCCCTGCTGGAGGCCCCGCGCGCTGGTGCTGTAATACGTAAGACGGTTAGCGGGAGAGAAAATGACGCTGGAAGAATGGCAGCAGTTTTACGGGCGCCCAACCAATTGTGCTATTATGTGGTGTTTTTCACGTTATTTGTAACTTATTTTGTACATAATGTTTTCTGCCACCGTATCTTATGGCAAAAAGAGCTTCTGGATATCAGGACAGCCGATCACTCACCTGGGATTAGACAAAGATTTTTCTTTCAACACAGCAAGAAGCACAAGACATTACTCCAACACCCGACGTGCCATCATCCCCCATTATTTGCCAAGAGAGGCGACGCAGGTACAAGAGGACAAAGAGCCGGATGCCTGGTCAGGAACCCGGAAAAGGCGAGTGTGAAAGCTGCCGTTACCGTCAATACTACTCGCCACGTGCAATCATCTGGACAATAAACTTGACAAGGTACGATCACCGAATATCCTACCCAACGGAATCAAAACTGTAAATATCCTATGTTTCACGGAATCGTGGCTGAATGAAAACATGGATATTCAGCCTACAGGATACACGCTGCACCGGCAAGATGAAACAGCACCACTCCGGTAAGACGAGGGGGGGGGGGCGGTCTGTGGCAATATTTGTAACAACAGCTGGTGCACGAAATCTAAAGGAAGTCTCTAGATTTTTATTGACTGAAGTAGAGTATTATTGTGATACATTGCAGGCCACACTACTTCCTAGAGAGTTTTCAGTATACTTTTGTGGCTGTTTTTACTCTACAACACAGACAGATGCTGGCACTAACCGCGCACTCAGACAGCTGTATAAGGCAATAGCAAACAGGAAACCACTCACCCAGAGGCGCCGCTGTAGACTTTAATGCAGGGAAACTTAAAATCAGTCTACCAAATTTCCATCAACATGTTAAATGTGCACCAAGAGGAAAAAATTCTAGATCACCTGTACTCACACAAGCTCCTCCCTCGCCTCCATTTGGTAAATCCGACCACAACTCTATCCCTCCTGATTCCTGCTAACAAGCAAAATTAAAGCAGGAAGCACCAGTGACTCGGTCTATAAAAAATGGTTAGATGAGGAAGATGCTAAACTACAGGACTGTTTTGCTATACGACTGGAACATGTTCCGGGATTCTTCCGATGGCATTGGGAGTACACCACATCCGTCACTGCTTTATCAAATAAGTCCATCGAGACGTCGTCCCCACAGTGACTGTATGTACATACCCCAACCAAGAAGCCATGGATTACAGAACAACATTCGCACTGAGCTAAAGGGTAGAGCTGCTGCTTTCAAGGTGCGGACTCTACACCGGAAGCTTACAGAAATCCTGCTATGCCCTGCGACGAACCTTCAAACAGGCAAAGCGTACAGTACAGGGTAAGATGAATCATATCTACACGGCTCCACGCCGTCTTGTGGCAGGGCTTGCAAACTATTACAGACTACAAAGGAAGCACAGCCCGCGGCTGCCCAGTGACACGACCTACCAGACAAGCTAAATCACTTCAAATGCTCGCTTCGAGGCAAGCAACACTGCGACCATCTGAGAGCATCAGCTGTTACGGATGACTGTGTGATCACGCTCTCCGTAGCCCGACGTGAAGTAAGACCTTTAAACAGGTCAACATACATAAGGCTGCGGGGCCAGACGAATTACCAGGACGTGTCCACCGGGCATGTGTGCCTACCTGACAGGCTGCTCACTGGACATTTCAACATGTCCTTGATGAGTCTGTAAACCAACATGTTTCAAGCAGACCACCATATCCTCGTGCCCAAAACACAAAGGCAACCTGCCTAAATGATTACAGACCCGTAGCACTCATGTCCGTGGCCATGAAGTGCTTTGAAAGGTTGGTCATGGCTCACATCAACACCATTATCCCAAAACCCTAGACACAGTCCAATTTGCATATTGCCCAAACAGATCACAAGATGAGCAATCTCTATTGCACTCCACACTGCCTCTTCCCACCTGGAAAAAGGAACACTTATGTGAGAATGCAATTCATTGACTACAGCTCACGCGTTCAACGCACATGTACCTCAAAGCTCATACACTAAGCTAAGGTCCTGGGACTGAATACCTCCCTCCTGCAACTGGATCCTGGACTTCCTGACGGGCCTGCCCCCAGGTGGTGAGGTAGGTAGCAACACATCTCCACGCTGATCCTCAACACTGGACTCCCAGGGATGCGTGCTCATCCCCTCGTACTCCCTGTTCACCCCCATGACTGCATGGCCAGGCACGACTCCAACACCATCATTAAGTTTTCAGACGACAAGAAGACGACACGCCTATAGGGAGGCCGTCATAGACCTGGCCGGGTGGTTCCAGAATAACAACCTACCCTCCAACGTAGCGCAAGACATAAGGAGATGATTGTGGACTAAGGAAAAAGGAGGACCGAGCACGCCCCCATTCTCATCGACGGGGCTGTAGTGGAGCAGGTTGAGAGCTTCAAGTTCCTTGGTGTCCACATCAACAACAAACTAGAATGGTCACACACACCAAGACAGTCGTGAAGAGGGTACGACAAAGCCTATCCCCCTCAGGAGACTAAAAAGATTTGGCATGGTCCTGAGATCCTCAAAAGGTTCTACAGCTCAACACGAGAGCACCCTGACTGGTTGCATCACTGCCTGGTCAAGGCAATTGCTCGGCCTTGACCGCAAGGCACTACAAGGGTAGTGCGTACGGCCAAGTACATCACTGGGGCAAGCTTCCTGCCATCCAGGACCTCTACACCAGGCGGTGTTAGAGGAAGGCCCTAAACGTTATCAAAGACCCCAGCCAACCCAGTCATAGACGGTTCTCTCTACTACGCATGGCAACGGTACCGGAGTGCAAGTCTAGACAAAAGGTTTCTCAACAGTTTTTTACCCCCAAGCCATAAGACCCTCCTGAACAGGTAATCAATGGCTACCCGGACTATTTGCATTGTGAGCCCCCCCCCCCAGTAACCCCTCTTTTTACACTGCTGCAACTCTCTGTTTATCATATATGCATAGTCACTATAACTAATACACTCATGTACATACTACCTCAAATTGGCCGACCACACATGCTCCCGCACTTGGCTGACCGGGCTGTCTGCATTGTGTCGCCACCACCACCCTCCAACCCCCTCTTTTCCGCTACTGCCACTCTCTGTTCATCAATATATGCATAGTCACTTAACCATATCTACATGTACATATACCTCAAATCAGCCTGACTAACCGGTTCTGTATGTAGCCTCGCTACTTTTAATAGCCTCGCTACTGTATACAGCCTGTATTTTTTATGTTGTTTTATTTCTTTATTATACCTATTTTCACTAAAACCTTTTTTGCACTATTGGTTAGAGCCTGTAAGTAAGCATTTCAACTGTAAGTGACCTGTTGTATTCGGCGCACACGTGACAAATAAACTTTGATTTGAGAAGGAGAGGTGGAGAGGTGAAGAGAGGGAGAGAGGAATGGGGAGGAGGAGGAAAGGGGGGAAGAAGTTAGAGGGATGGAAGGAGAGGGAGAAGAGGGGAAAGTGATATGAGGGGTGGTGCTTGGAACTGGGGAGGAGAGGAAGAGGGGGAGAATGGTAAAGGAAGGGAGAGAACTAAGTGGGATGAGGTTTGAAGATGGGGAAAAGTGGAGGCCATTAGCCTGTTTTTCAATGGGGTTGGATTACTGTACACGTACTGTCTATCAGCCCTCTCTGAGCGAACCTCCTCTCCTCCTCTCCCAGGATGGCCTTCTACCTGGACAGCGTGATGAGCTGCACTAGGACCCTGCTGAAAGCCATCTCTGGCTGGGTCCCCCGTCACCTGATAGGTGCCGTGCTGGTGTCCCTGCCCGCTGTGTCCGTCTTCTCACACGTCACCTGTGACATGCACCTCTCCATACAGGTGAGCGTGTCTATTCTGTTCATTTGCCCTGGTAATTTCCTCCAGAGTTTGCTAATGMTAACGATTGTTCCTTCCTGTGTCTCTATCGGTGTCTCCCAGTTCACCATGCTCACCTGCTGTGCAGTGATCATTGCCATCATCCAGTACTGTAACTTCTGCCAGCTGAGCTGCTGGATGCGCTCGGCCATGGCCACCGTGGTGGGACTGGTGCTKTTCGCCCTGCTCTTCAGCCCACCCTGCAGGTCAGGCACGYTATGATGGCTTCTATTTTYTAACACATTTATGGCCCTTTTTTGTTGGTCGGAAAGGACCTGAAAGGGGCATCTGCAGTTCAAACAACAATAACAACACGTGACACCCTGTCACTGTTTTGGTAAACAACTGAGGAACGGGGCTAGAGAAATGTWACCACCCTCAAATTTGTATATTACCCATTTCATCCACTACCAATGCACTCACTGAAGTTYGATAGGATATTGTWTACAATATTACCACAATGTCATAAATTAGTATGACTTTTCCTTTGTGCTGACACTGTGTGGAATTTAATTTGTCGTGGAYTCGATTAATCTCATCCGACCGTGTCTCGTGTTTTTGTCTCCTCTGTCTTCCAGTTCTRCCAACAGTATGTTATTTTGGTGAGTAGAAGGAAGTTATCCATACAACTAATGATGCATTCACAATGTATCATTGGAAGGCCATGCTGTATTCTCAGATTATAAATATATCTCTCTCACTCCACCTTTCCTTAACTCCTTCCCTCTCTCTTTTTCTCCATCCCTCCTTCCTTCTCTCCCTCCCTGCCTACATTTCTCTACATCTCTACCTCCCTACCTCATTCTCCATCMCTCCCTTCTTCTCTCCTTCCTTGTTTCTCCACCCTTTCCCTTTCTTTCTCCMTCTCTCCCTYCCTTTCYCTCTCCTCCAGGTCTGGCAACGCCACCMACAACAGTAACCGCAGCAGTCTTGTACATGGTCAGCCTGAGCCCGCCGCTGACCCCGTGCCCCGCCTCCAGGACCTGCTGGGCCCCGAGGTGGGAGTGGCTTTCTTCCTGCTCCTCCTGCTCGTCTGGTTCCTCCAACCTGCGAGTTTGAGGTCAGCTTACCGCCTCCATTACCACGGCAACGTGGAGGCCGACCAGCACCGCATCAAGATCCAGAACATGAGGGACCAAGCCGATTGGTTGCTTAGGAACATCATCCCCATCCACGTGGCAGAGCAGCTCAAAGTGACTCAGAGTTACTCAAAAACCATGGTAGCGTTGGCGTGATTTTTGCCAGTATCGTTAACTTTAGCGAGTTCTACGAGGAGAGTTACGAGAGGCGGCAAAGAGTGCTACCGCGTGCTCAACGAGCTCATCGGTGACTTGACGAACTGCTTCGCGAGCCGCCCTTCAACAACATCGAGAAAGATCAAGACCATCGGCGCCACGTACATGGCGGCGGCCGGGCTGAACGCGCAGAGTGTGCCGAGGCCGCGCAGTTGTCCGCACGGCCACCTGCGGGCGCTGTTTGACTTCGCACTGGAGATGATGCGCGTGGTGGACGACTTCAACAAGAACATGCTGGGCTTCAAGTTCAAGTTGCGCATCGGGTTCAACCACGGCCCTTTGACCGCAGGGGTGATCGGCACCACGAAGCTGCTCTACGACATCTGGGGCGACACTGTGAACATTGCCAGTCGGATGGACACCACGGGCGTGGAGTGCCGSGTGCAGGTGAGCGAGGAGAGCTACTGCGCCCTCAGTGCCATGGACTACAACTTCGACTACCGCGGCACAGTCAACGTCAAGGGCAAAGGTCAAATGAAGACCTTTCTGTTCCCCAAGAGTGCAGACAGTGGTGCCCCCGTTCCCCAGTACCTGCTCTCCGTKTCGCCAGAGATCCGGGTGCAGGTGGACGGGAGTATCGGGCGCTCGCCAACGGATGAGCTCTCTAATATGGTGCCTAGCTCCATGGCTGGCGTACCCAGTATCACCAGTCCCTCGCTCAGCTCTGGGGTGTCCACAGGTCTGTTGCGGCCTGAGAGGGGGGTGGTGGAGGCTGGAGATAGGCCAGACAGTCGGCAACAATACTACTGTAGCCCTACTACTACAGAGACCATCGCAGCCAGACGCTCCTCCTCATCATCCTACGTTGGTCTAGCCTCCCTGRCTATCACTAGTCAAGCTGGAGCTACTTTGACAGTCCAACAACCAAATCTAKCCATCACTAATAAAGGTGAAACTCCTTCAACCAACGTCCAACAKCCAAATCTGCCCACCACTAGTCTAGCTGGAGCTCCTACAACAAACGTCCTCCAACAACCAAAACCTGTGGCGCCTGCCTCCCTCCAGCCTCTCTCCCCTCAGAATGCCACAGCAACTGAGTCACGGAAGCAGGTGGAAAAAGAGAAAGAGGAGAAGGACGATGATGACATTATTGGCGAGCTAACGAAACTCTAAGACTGTTATGTCTGCGATAGTTTTTTGCATTAGCCTTCAGCCCTTTAAGCACGGCCTTTCTTGCATTCCTGCCAGTTGAAGCTTATTATGGAACAGTCATATGTGACGAGAAGGAGGTAGCACCTAAATGGCAGACTGTAAGAAACCAGTTTCTGGCTCCTCAGTTGTCAATTCTTCTCCAGGTTCGTGCTCATTAGGACACGCCTTTGTAAATCTTTTTGCAACTGTAAGCGAAAATTAGCGTTTCTTATTGAACAAGTTCAGATACTAGGTCTGTTTTCTTCCCGCTCATGTCCACTGAACACGACCGATGTATCTGGTGGGCACAGTAAGAGTGAATAAGAAGATAGGGAAAGTACGATGGGCGCTATTACTGAACTTATGTTGCTATAGAAACCCAGCCTCCTATGATCTACTTGATTCTCACTAACATCTTTAGTCTTTTTTTTGTTGTATGTTTTTGTCTTTTTTTTTTCTCGCCTTTGTTTTTTTAATGTCTTGATTAAGTGCCTTTAGCACAAAATAATGTGTAGACCAAGCTGATCTGGACAAGGAAAGAAGAAGAAACATAAAGGGAAAAGACAACTGGGAAAGACTTCTACACTACAAAACTGTGAACCTTATGTACATTTTAAGGCAAAAGCTTGGTTTCTGTCAGTTTGTTACAGTTGTCTTTGGTCTGTGTTGCTTTTATTACTGTAGTTAAGGAGTTTACAAGAATCGGAGCAATAAGGAATGCCACAGTGAAGAGTGAATGATGGGTTACAAATGGGGAAGCAAGATGGAGTCGTCTTTTCACAGTGAATCACTTTAAATTGTCTAAGAAAAGCACAGGCCTCGCACAGCGCTCTCAGACAAACCCACAACAATATCTAGAACATCAGTCGGAAGGCTTGACTGTGTGCTTGTGTCTGTGTGCTACACTACAGTAATAACTGCCGTCCACGGCCTCATGTGGAGAGGTGGCTGTAAGTTGTCATTCTGCAACTGATGAAACCGTGGGAAGAAGGTCGGGAGTGGGATTAAGAAATAATGAAATCCCTCTTGCTGATGTGGTATCTGTTCTCCTGGCCCTGGTTAAAAGTAAGGACCTCTGTCTTACCAGCCTCAAGCCGTCAACTAGACCTTGGTAATAGTAATTAGGGCTGAATCCTAACTCCCACTTAAGTCTGTTTTATGTCGAGGTCTCCCATTGACATCAATGCATGACTAAGTGAAAATGTTTAAGTTAGGACTTGACCCTAACTCTTTAACATATCATTAATTAGCTTCAACTGCACATTAGCTCTGCAAGTCTATAAAGCTAACTTTTAGCACCACAGGTTGGTTCATGTGCCATATACCGGATTAACCTGAGTTGATGTTGAGTGATCCAGTTTAACGGAATGGTAGATTGGTATATTGACCTTCAAATAGGACTTGATATGCTATCGCCACGCCCCACTCCTGTTACTCTCCCGTCCGGCTATTTAGAAATACATGCCAGGGGGAATGCACCCGATTCCTCTTGTTACAGCATTCCTGCCAAATTAGATCCTGGATAATAAGGGACATTTCTAACATGCGTCATGTAAACACATGTGAAAATAAACATGTGAAGTGTGCATGTTCAGTGCTACATGTTTTCCTGTTTGTTTTGTGTGTTTGTTTTGTTGAAGTTGAGATCTTGTTTTTTTCTTTTTATATATATATATATATGGTGTACTGTATGCATTGTTTTTCAGACCCTTTCTTGAGAGAATTGAGTATGGTAAACCTGTACAGTGCATTTCCTCCAACTGCAAGTCTAATCATCCCTGTCATTTTTTCTCTGTTTTAGTAAAGGGCTTGGGTGCTCGGGGGAAATAACAAAACAAGTAATGTACTACTGTTTTCCATCCAATTGGCGACCGATTTTCATGCGAATATTCTAAAATCTACATCAAGAAAATATGCGCATTTTTCCACCAGTGGTGTGTTTCCACCAAACGGACTTGTTGCGGATAAAAATCAGTGCATGATGACATAGAGCACACAAATGTATTTTTTTCACTTACGTTTTCACGTACCAAATAAAAATCTAAAGTTCAGTGTGTTTCCATTCCATTTTCAACTCTACCAATAGTTTTGCTATAAAAGAACTGTTGGGTAAAATAGCAAATGTGCCTACTCTGGTCTTGGTACATGTGCTCTAGCCAACAGCTCGCAGATACAATGAGGATAGGCTCGTTTACATAATGAGATTATTATGGATAAGAGCGAGAAAATGTGTATTTTTCAAACGGCAGCCAAGCATGGATCAACATGTCACCAGAATCAGACCCTGGAGATTTATTGGAAAGGAGCATCAAGATCACTGTGCACTTTCACACCCTGTAAGTCATCAGAAGTTAGGTCTATTTCATCTGTAGCCTAATAAACTGCTTATCATTGCGTGACTCAAGGTTTACTTCGATATGATTATTATATGAATATTTACCTTTAAAGGCATTTCCACTGCCATTTCTCGCATAATTGATAAAAAAATTACCAACACAGAAAGATCCCCACCCCGTCGAACAAACAAATTATCTTTCGGCAYTTRTAAAATTGTACCGAAACTTCCTGTTTCCATCACAGATGTTGTGATTTAAAAAAAATTATACGATATGACTTTACTCACATAAAAACTGGGGATGGAAACGTTTATATTATTTTTGACCTCAGACATACTTTGAAACCTCAAAGGTACAATATCAAAGCATTCTGAATTAGGAGTATAACTTGGGAAGTAAATGTTCATAGTAAAAGACTCCAAAGCAACATGTTTTAGTTTAGTAAAGATGGAGATACTCAGGATATCCCAGCAATCATTTGGGTTTTAAATGCATCTTTCAACTTTCAGCACTTAAGTTTCTCTTTTGTAGTGCCATAATTTGTTTTACTACAGGTTCCTTGTGTGTACTGCAAGAGTTTGCTAGTAGTGCCTTTTCAGTCATAGAAAAATCCTCTCTAAATCAACTCTTATATCATTTAATTAAGATTGCCACGTTTTGTTTTCTCAAACCTCCATGAATATACATTTGTTTGGCTTTTTTACATGTGCACATATTTTTCTCATCCAAGTTCTTTGAACTTTTTATATGAATTTGACATGTGCCTTTTCTACTACATAACCTGCTGAGCAATTGTTTCCAACATGTAGTATCMCTGATATGAGTATGAAACTCAATATTGCAGTTCATTGTCACTTTTTGGTACACAGCTGCCACTTATTTGTTCTGATGTGGATTTAAAAAACAGGGAATAACACAAATGTAGTTTTGCTTTGTTTGACTGGATATTGTTGTACTGTGTAGAATTGCTTGAATGGGGTTAGGCCCATTTTAAGTGCATTAATCTACAAACGGGATTGTTTTCAAATTGTCAAATGTATTCTTGCCGATTATGAGCGTGTGCAACCCTTGTTGTAACCTACCAAATTGCATTGATTACATAAAGGGACATATTGGAAACAATCAGTTTAAATAATAAACTTCACACAGTGTTATGTTGCTAAATGTCCCAAGGAAGGGGAATCTGCATAATTGAGGTCTGGACACATGAAAGGAAGATAAACCAGATATTAGCTACATTATCTTTTTGCTTTTGAGAAACTCTGCTTATCAACCTATGGATTCTGGTGTTTTATCGTGTTGATGCTGGATAAGTAGCGTTCTTAGAAAGCAAAGGGAAATAAATATGTGAATTTAAGGCTACTCTTAAGGTGTTGGAGCTCAAATCTTATGCCCAATTCAGTCCGACCGTACTGTGATATGGCTCTATTTTCATTTCACACTGCAACTGTGGTGAAGTGTTACCGAACCAGCTCAGTACAGCTCGGTTGGGCTCAGTAGTGTGAAAAAGGTATTGTGTTCCTACTTCAAAAAGCTTAGTTTTTTTTGTACTAACTTGCCTTCATTGCAAAAAGGACTTCTAATATTGACAATGGGATGAACGTTGTGATAACAAAGAATGGCAACTTGAGACTGGTTTTGAGCGCAAATATAGATGTCATTGATTTGATGTATGTTTGGCCTTATTTCCTCTCTTTCATTGCTTGTCGTGCACATTGATGACGGGTTGTTTCTATACTCACTAGTACGATATGTATGCAGTATGTATACATTTTCACAAAGCACTCACTCTGTATGTACATATGCATTTTATATTTTGTATTATTTATACAGGTGCCATTGTTGAAGGGTTGAGGAATACATGGAAGGTTAGATAAATGTTAGAACACTGTTACAATTATGTCCAAATGTCATGTTTGCCTGCATGTATAGTATGTGTGTGTACCTACCTGTACGAATGTTTGTGTAACTGTATGATTGTGGGAGAGGGATGCTCTAACTTACACAGTAGGCCTAGGATTGTGTGCTGCTTGAACTTGTCCATTTCTTTCCACCTCAGTATGTCAAAGTCAATTTACATTTGAGTAATTTAGCAGACACTCTGATCCAGAGCGATACATTTTTTCCATACTGGTGCCCCGTGGGAATCGAACTCACAACTTGGCATTGCAAGCACCATGCTCTACCAACTGAGCCACATGGGACTCTGACAAGGACCTATAAGGACATTTTCCTGCCACCACTACTTCTATATAGGCCTAGGCGACAGATCTCTCCATCCTAAGGGATCCATGGTATTGCCCCATGAGTAGCCTGGTCGGTCTCAGATTGTTTTGTGCTGTTGGCAGTCCTATGGTCATTGTAACAGCAAACAATGACCATAGGAGTTGACGAGACAGTGCAACAGATCTGGGACCAGGCTATATCATCAACACCCTGCAAGGTAAAATCACACTGCTAGATTTCTGTTACCGTTTTCAGACCCTGTTTCATATAAGCCTACTGTACAGTTGTGGCTGGTAGATCTTTGGCCTCCCTCCCACTGTATTTTATATAGCCTATAGCAGCTGCATTTTTGGAGGGGTCTGCAAATGAAGGTTTAAAAAAAAGGAATAAAGTGATTTTTTGGAGACTTGTTTGGATGGTTTTGTTTGCATTGCTTGATATTTACCCATTATTACAACTTTTGATGATGCATTTACAATTGACATGTAAACTTCTGTTGCTTTGGCTCCTTATTGATACAAATGTAGTGGACTAGATGGATGGACAAGGGTGAGTGCCCCAAAATGGTCTTATGAGGGTTGGTGACTTGGAGACGCATGATACACAATGTATTGGGGGGCTGCACAATAACTGCTCACTTGTCATTGTTCTGTAACACTTTAGGTTAGAAAGTGCTTTGACAGCTACTTAATTTTGGGTTATTCCACCCCTAGAGGCTTGTTGATGTACGTCCACATGACGCACGGCAGGGCATAGGTTTGCGTAGGCGTGATTGCACAGCCCCTCCCCCCCAGTTTAGCTAGAAAGAAAAAAACTTTTTGTATCGGAGGAATCAACAGCCGCCATCTTGACGCGGCTCAGAATCAGGATTTCGGGAGAGCATTATTCTTTAGACCGAAACGAGCCATTTAGACCGTGCTCAACGGCTTTATTCTGCAGAAAATCGAAGTCTTTATTCCTTCGAGATAATTATTGAGAAAAAACGAGGATTGGATCAGTTTTTGTCGTCTAGAGAGCCCCTCGTATATTTGATTTCCCCTTCAGAGAGCGCCGCTTCTCCGTATCTCCGTTCCGAGACGATGTATTTATCGAGAGACAGTATCGAGAAAAATACATCGGCGCATACAAAATATTTTTGTTAAATTTTGTCTTTATTGGAGGCGAAAATTGATTTAAGGCTGTTCATTTGGACCGGAAAGGCGCTTATTTAAAGATGCTATCTGGGATTTATGGAGAAGGGTCTTGAATCCACACTTATATATTTTTTTGCTACTATTTTAATTTATTTTTTCGTGAACCGAAATATTTTTTGGCCATAATTATTAACGATAATTATGTGGGTGTTGGGTGTTGGATTATCATGGGGTGATTGTCAGCGGCGAAGCGTGGCGCTGTTGCCTTTATTTTGAACACTTCTACTCGGCTGACTAGTGCAAGCATTTTCTATCTTGCCAGCTAGTTGGTTAAATACCCTATAATGGGGTGTGAGTAAGAAAGAAGATTGTTGCCATAAAAAAATCTAGCTGGAAGGAGTCGAATTTCATTTTGCATCATTATTTAGTGATCATTCTTACGATCAGAATGGCTGACAATTTGCTGGACGTCGGACCTCCCAACGCAAAGCGACCGAAACTCAATTCTCCTGCGCTTTCAGCGTCAGATGGTCCAGGTAAGCACCAAGTAGAGCCTATTTTGTCGTCAGTCTAGTGAATAAAATAAATGTATGCTAACAATGCATGAGTTATTTTAGTGATAATGAAAACTGTACTTTATATTTTGTCTGGTGTTGATTGCGTTCGCTCGTGCACAATGTTCCTCACTTAGAACTTTCATATGTCTGCTCTCGAGCTTTGCAGTCTAGTTTTTCGTGGTATTAAATTGTCACACCCGACTGTCACTGAATCTACAGTCACCCGTCTCTAGTAGCCAATCCTCCGCTGCTCTCTCTCGACTTGCCCTATGCCTTGGTAGTAAAGTCAGCCTACTGGCGGTGTGGTATTGCACATGTGCTGATGTGTCTGTCGCTCCTTCTCCGTTTACTAGCTCGCCTCTGAAACTTGCACGCCATGTTCCGGATAATGTCATTGCGGTGGAGTGTGAGTCGGAGCAGGCGAAGCAGACTAGACTTGTGATATAGCGCGCGTCTGTTCAAAAGAAAAGTGCAACCTGTTGAATTTGGTTCATTTCAACACTGACAGACACTTGTTAACCTACCGGTATAGGACTATTGTATGAGCACAGTCAACAGAAGTGTCAACATGAACTTGAAGGTAAGTTATATAAATGTTCATACGAGAAACCGATAGGAATTTCTTGGACGCTGCCCTTGAATAGGGCCCTGCGGTGAAGTTTATGGACAGGTCTCCTGTGCTCATAAACCTAGCCTCCCAGATAATAACAAAAGTCTACCACAGCGCTGCTTGGTTAGTTTTTATCAGAGAGAGAAGACATCAAGCCTAAACCTAACCTCAGGGTCTACCACCACACTGTACCCACCAAACACTCAGGAAACAGCAGAGGGTGCACCCCCTATCCACATGATGGGAGCGTGGAGAAGGTGGAAAGCTTCATGTTCCTTGGCGTACACATCACTGACAAACTGAAATGGAACACCCACACAGACAGTGTGGTGAAGAAGGCGCAACCGAGCCTCTTCAACCTCACCAGGCTGAAGAATTTGGCTTGGCACCTAAAACCTACACAACCTTTACAGATGCACAATTGAGAGGTCCTGTTGGGCTGCATCACCGCCTGGTACAGCAACGGCACCGCCGCGAACCGCAAGGCTCTCCAGAGGGTGGTGCAGTCTGCACAACGCATCACGGGGCAAACTACCTGCCCTCCAGGACACCTATAGCACCCGATGTCACAGGAGGCCAAAAAGATCATTAAGGACAACACCACCGAGCCACTGTCTGTTCCCCGCTATCATCCAGAAGGCGAGGTCAGTACAGGTGTGTCAAAGCTGTTTTCAGTGTCTCGATCCCAGCTATCTCAAGGCCATCAGACTGCTAAACAGCCACTAGCACTGAGGCTGCTGCCTATAGACATAGACTAGAAATTACTGGCCACTTTAAGAAATGGAACACTGGTCACTTTGATGTTTACCTATCTGGCATTACTCATCTCATATGTATATACTGTATTCTTATACTATTCTACTGTATTTAGTCCATGCCGCTCTGACATCGCTCATCCATATATGTATATATTCTTAATTCATTCCTTACTTAGATTTGTCTATTGGATATATGTTGGTAAGTTGTTTCTTGTTAGATGTTACTGCACTCTCGGAGCTAGAAGCACAAGCATTTCGCTACACCACAATAACATCTGCCAAACGTGTATGTGACATTCAATTTGATTTGATTTGAACCTGCACAACTTCCCTGGTTCCTGGCCTCATATCGCTAGCCGTAGCCAGCCAACATATCGTTTAACATGGTTATTTAACAACCAGTTATATTTTATGCTTAACATTGTATGAGTTGCTGTGGCAGCTGCACCACTCCTCCTCCACGCACTAGAGCTAAGCGATTAGTGCATTTTAATGTCGGGTTCGGTTCAATTATTTAAAAAAATATATATTTTTTGGTTTCCATTATTTATTTGACTATGCATTATGTGGGTTATATGCTGTAATATAACAAATAAAACAATTAGGGCAGTCCCTGACCAAATTTGTTGACAATAATCAACTGTTCTTTCGACCAATCGATTGAAATGATTAAACATCTTATGTGTTTAATCAAATCCATGATATCCACTGAGCTTGTCTTATGATTTAAGCGAACCGTTTAATGAAATAATTAAGACACACAAAATGACTAGAGGGAGTCCGACCGCACTTGATTTGATTCTGCCAGGCCGGGCTCAGACTTGCTGCTCTGTGTTAAAGAAAAATGACAGCGAGTGACTGTGTGACTAGCACTGGTTGTTTTCTCTCCTCCTGCTGCAGCGACCACCACAGAACATCAGCAGTGTTTATTGCGCTGTCTGTGTTGCTGAAGCTGCAACATAATTACAGCCATTTCTGACTGAAAAGTTATGTTACTGAAATCCCTAATTTGTTTAGGAAAAACATTCCCTCAACCCTTGCTCTCTTTACAAGACATATTTATTCATCGCATGCACTTGACAAATGGCCTGACTATAGGATATCATTATCACATCAATGAATTGGTTATAACAAACTCTGAACACCGTAACACAGAAATGGATGCAGAGGACATGACAAACTCAAACCGGGGGAATGTTTACGAGTTACTTGGGAGGAAAACGGGAAGTCAGATTTGTGGAATAAATGTGACTAGTTTTTGAAAATACTGGAGATCAAGAAAATTTGTTAAGGAGCAAGCGCTGTGCAGTTTATTAACAATATCATTTTTGGACTATTTGGAACAATGTAAATAACACAAATAAATTATAAGCTACCAGAGAGTCTGTAACGTTTAGTTTTTTTGGAAAGCCTTAATACAGCAAAGACTAAAAACATTATATATTTATAACACAGGCACATTTGGATTAATTATATGCCTATTTAAAAAAAAATTGTTGTTGTTGATTAATATATATATGCATTGGTTTATTGCCTTTCCCCAATTTCCGTGGTATCAATTGTAGTAGTTACAGTCTTGTCTATCGCTGCAACCTCCGTACGGACCGGGAAGCGAAGGTCGAGAGGCATGCATCTCCGAAACACTCAACCACCAAGCCGCACTGGGCTTCTTGACACAATGCCCATCCAACCGCGGAAGCCAGCCACAATGTGTCGGAGGTAAACACGTACACCTGGCGACCTGGTCAGCATGCACTGCGCCCGGCCCGCCACAGGAGTCGCTAGTGCGCGATGACGACAGGATATCCCTACCGGCCACCCCCTAACCCGGATGACGCTGGGACAATTGTGCGCCGCCCCTTGGGCCTCCGGTCGCGGCCGGCTGGACAGAGCTGGACTCGAAACCAGACCAATGCGCCACCTGGAGGCCCCTATTATAGTTGGTTTTTGCTCCATAATTTTCTTAGACAAGGCAAGACCTGTTTTCTCATTCCTGCCTTCGCTGCATTGTTCAACACCGATTGGCTGTTTAACTCTGCTGTTATGCCGCATAGCACATGTTTTGTGAACGGTGGCCTTTGTCCGGGCACGCTGATGTTTCAGAACCGCGGACAGCGACCGCTATCCAACGTGGGAGAGAGCGCAATAATGTTGCACTATTGTTCTGACTTAATATAATCCTATACCATTTCAGTAACACATGTCTTAAAATGGACTGTTCCATCTCCACGGCCTCCACAATGGATSAGTCCACTCATTGCGAATCAGACAGGTGTATTTAAAAAAAAGATAAAAAATTGGGTACCGCTCAACTAAAGCAATCTCGGGCGACCAACAGCCTAACAATCGACCAGTCGACTAAATGGGGTCAGCCTCATTAAATGCACTATGTATTATGTGGGTCAACTGCTGTAACACAGAATATATTTTTTCATGAAAGTCCCATGATGGTGGTGGCTGCCCATTACTGCTTATCACTTATTAACCACCATGTATTCACATTACTTTAAAATATTTCAGTTGTGTATATTACATTTGTTTATTTGATGACTTGATTATTTCATTCCAAGTCATCTCCTCTCTATAGAGCTGCTGCTGTCTGTCCTGTTGGTAGTGCTGAGCCATTTATTTTTTTCTGTTTTTAAACAACTAATTGACCGACACTGGTTGAATTATTATTTTAATTCCATTTCGTTCTGTTTTTTTTGTGAACTCAGTTCGCACATTGCACAGTTTCTCTAGAGATAAATTAGATCCAGCCTGAACTGTTTTATGTAGTAGGGAGTTGTAGTTTCCAATAGGCCAATATTCTATGTAGTTTAGTGCATAAAACATTGTAATTAACTACAATGGCCATAATCCATTGCTCATCTACTTGTCCGGTCTGTTTTACTCCTGCTACGGAAGAGAGTGAATAATACGCAATGGTGAGGTGATATAGAGAACAGCTGTTGCTTCACAAGGTATGTCTACCTGAACATACATGATCTAAGGGATTGATAGATGGTATTTAGCAGTCATGACTTATTTACTTTGAAGAACTACTAAAATAGTGATTGTTGACAGTCAGCATTGACAGCAGCTCTATAGAGATGAGATGACTTGGAATGAAATAATAAAGTCATCAAATAAACAAATGTAATATACACAACTGCAATATTTTAAAGTAATGTGAATAAATGATGGTTAATAAGTGATAAGCTGTAATGGGCCGTCACTACCATCATGGGACTTATTTACTTATTTATTTATACATTTATTTACTTATTTATTTTTATTAATCCGACCAATATCAAAAAGCACTAATCATTCAGTATTACCTGTTGAAAACGTCAACTCTCTATTACATCGCACAGTTCAGGCTTGATCTGATTTATCTCTACAGAAACTGCACATCGAGCTCACAGAAAACCCCAGAAATGTAACCGATGTTGGTCAATTAGTTTTAAAACCAAAAAATTACCAACATTTCGGTTCATTTTCAGCACTACCACACACACACCCCTATGCTGCACATCTGTTCTGAAGTGTGGAGTGTGTGGTTGCCTGTACTACACTGACACTTGGCTAAATGATATCCTAATAAGTTGAATTGACCCTATGTGGTGGTGTAAACCCAATCAGGACTGTAGTTACTTACACCAGTGTGTCCCCAAATGGTGGGTTTTTAGGGGTTCCTGGGTCAAGCTTTATGAACATTGTTTTATTAATTTGGTGGCTCCTAAATAAATGATTGTGTCACACTCACAACCCAAAAAGTTAATGTTCCATTGTATTGTCCGGTAGCTCTGATGAAACGTGGTTAGGCTACCTATGCCTGCCTGGAAGAGAAGTCGCTTTAAACCCCTGCTACACTTTTGAGTTGTTCCCAGGGGCGTGACTGTCTGCTCAGAACCAGCTGCTGGTGTCTGATGTCAAAAGCCAAGACTAGAGAGTAGCCTAAATGGAGGCCGGGAGTCTACGGGAGGGCTGCAAAGTTCAGAGGGCGATCTATAACCTTCAGTGCTATCAGATTATCTTGTATTTAACCTGTCGCTGTAAAATGCACTTTAAATAATGTGACTTAACCTAAGTGCTCTCTGACTTTAGTGAGGGTCTTTATTGTGTTTATCTCTGTATTTTATATAGCAATGACATGTAGCTTACGTCCATTGTAGAGTTATGGTAGTGAATTGCGTTCGGAGTTCATTGTGCAGTCGGTAGTGAATGGATGTTTGAATGGATCATTGTGCAACTGTAAATTCTCCACCACTATCAAACGCTGGGGGGAAATGCAACATCTCAAATGAGGCCAGTTAGGGATAGTCAAGGAAAGTGTTAAAATCCCTCAATGTACCGTCGCCCAATGTCCAACTCTGTACCGGACATACAGAGACGACAAGGCAGACGGTTTGTCTGTCAGCTGGGTCACGTTTGCTGAATGTTTTGCTGCGGAAAACAAAATCAAGCATTTCTTATTGCAGGTCATTATTTCTTAAGTGCAGGGAGTCCCTCTTTGTTTTGTCCGTTTTCTTCCATTTGGTGCCAAATGAATGACCCGGTTTAGAAACAGCTCTTTGGTTCTGTCCTGGGCTGTCGTCTTCCCCACTGACAGGCCGGGGTCCTTTGCAGCCCTAGTTCATCTTTCAGGGGTGAAGAGCTGTCGCTGGGCAGTAAGGCACCCTCACTCTGCTGCCTCTTTAGAGAGGGCTGCCAGGCCAGACGCTCTCTGCCTCAGTGTACACACTGATGCACATCTTACACACACACACCCCTCTAATAAACTGCCCAGCTGACACGAACACACACACAAATCCTCTCTAATAGCTCAGCACCCCACTCACTCACCAACTTCTCAGCGATACATGGCATAGTGTGCCACAGACCTGCTTTCCTTTGAAGTTGTGAAGCGGCACGGGGTCCTGAGTACGCTGAGAAGATTTAGCGCCGCAGATGGCAGCGGAGACAAAATAGGGTTTTATTTGACTTGAAAAAGCCCAATTCCCAGAAATTCCTCAAGCAGACCTGTGAAAAGAGCAGATTCCTCTCCTCACTCCCACTCACTCCTTYTCGCTCCCACTCAGCCCTGGAGAAAATGATGCCGGGAGGGAGGGTTATGAGGAGAGAGTAGAAGACTGCTCTCTCTTGGAAGTGTTGAAGATGAATAGACAGCCTGTATGAATGGATTTGTGATGGGTGTCGCCTTAGTGTTTTTCACAGGTTTTGACTTCCTGATGAGAGTTCTAGCCTCTCTAGCTAGACTGTGTCCCACACTCTGGTTCTTTATTTGTTTAGAAAACTATTAATGCTGAAATAGCTTTTTCCTGCTTAGCCACAAATGAAACCATACACCTTCTTTCTCACAATTTTGAATGGCCCGATTTAGCCTATAGCAGTGGTCCTGTTGTTGCCCTCGCACTACACACCTAATTTCAAATCATCAAAGCCTGATGGTGAGTTGATGATTTGAATCAGGTGTGTAGTGCTATGGCAAACCCCCAAAATGTGTGTCCCTTTGGGTTCCCCTGGACCAGGTTTGAGAACCACTGGCCTATAGTAAATTGATTCAGTGCATAAAAGCATAGTGTGTGTTGTCATGGGTTTGGCTGGCTCAAGTCATGTTTCTGAGGCCCATTATTACTGTGGTAGACCGCTCTGCCCCCCAGCCCTACAGAGCACCTTACAGCCTGTCAGCCAGTGTAGGCGGGACGGCGTCCCGGGTTTGATGTGAGTGTTAATGTGTGACAGATTATGCCGTGTATGTTTGATCCCTGGATGCCAGCCAATGTCTGTTTGTTTTGATCTGTACGCCAGTGGTTGTGTTCACTGTGTGTTAGGCCCGTCTTGAGAAATTGGCTCCAGACAAGCTTCTTCAGGCACATTGCTTACCTAGTGGGTGTTTCTTCCGTCCGGGCTCGGTGAATGGGCACCAACCCCTGGGTGGGTGAGCTATTCCACCCATGTTAGCATAGTGTACATACAGCCAGCGTAAAAACACTGCCTTCAGTTCCACCCGCTTCAGGGAAACGGGGGAACGGTCCCAGGCAGTGCGCTCGCTGTGCGGGTTAATGTATCTGCTGAAGGTGGAACTGATTAGAATGGGATGGAGGGGTGTGGTGGTGAATGGGGCACTACTGCAGATGTCCCCCCAAAATAGAGTGGGACCAACGGAGCCCTGCTGCACAGTATGGTTGTGGGGGTATCCAGATTCCGTACCTTTTTTATACAGTATTACCAGCTGTGCACTCAAGGTGTGCTATTTCCCAAGCTAGCCACCTTTAGATACACAGTTAGCAAACCAGTTGAATAATCTTAGATAACTTAGTTATAAGATATTCAGTTGAGAACAGAAGGGGCCGCATTCAGTTGAAAAAATCTGAGTTTTCAAGAGACCATAAAAAAATCAGCATTTTAAAGCATTTCACCTGCGTTTTTCTATTGAAAGTCAAGTGTTTTTTTTCATCAATAGAGTGATAAGGGTGGGCAACTAGTTTTTCTTAACACAAAATACATTAGTGGCACACATTTGACTGAAAATAGTTTATCAGATGACAACAGAACTGCAATGCTATTTCTTTAGCGATAAATTTATTTATAAAGCCCTTCTTACATCAGCTGATGTCAAAGTGACAGAATAGCTGTACAGAAACCAGCAGCCTCCCCAAGCAAGCAGGTGAAGGAGCACGGTGGCTAGGAAAAACTCCCTAGAAAGGCCAGAACCTAGGAAGAAACCTAGAGAGGAACCAGGCTTTGAGGGGTGGCCAGTCCTCTTCTGGCTGTGCCGGGTGTGGAGTATAAACAGAACATGGCCAAGATATTCAAATGTTCATAGATGACCAGCAGGGTCAAAATATAATAATCACAGTTGTGGTGTAGAGGGTGCAACAGAGTCACCCTCAGGAGTAAATGTCATGCTTGTCATCACCGATCATTGAGTATCTCTACTACTCCTGCTGTCTCTAGAGAGTTGGAACAGCAGGTCTGGGACAGGTAGCACATCCGGTGAACAGGTCAGGGTTCCATAGCCGCAGGCAAAACAGTTAAAACTGGCAGCGTAGCACGGCCAGGTGGACTGGGACAGCAAGAGTCATCATGCCAGGTAGGCCTGAGGCATGGTCCTAGGGCTCAGGTCCTCCGAGAGAAAGATAATTAGAGAGAGCATACTTAAATTCTCACGGACACCGGATAAGACAAGATAATAACTCCAGGTATAACAGACTGACCCTAGCCCCCGACAAATAAGCATAATAATGGACAGATCAGCCTAAATACTGGAGCTGAGACGGGAGGGGTCGGGAGACACTGTGGCCCGCCGACGATACCCCCGGACAGGGCCCAAACAGGCAGGATATAACCCCACCCACTTTGCAAAGCACACCCCACACCACTAGTGGGATATCTTCAACCACCAACTTACCATCCTGAGACGTAGCAGCCACCCTTTAGTAAATTAGCTGGCTTAGAATGTAAAAGCTTGGTACTTTTTGCAATAACAATGGGTGGCCATCATATTTCTAATGTCTATCATAGAAAAAATGTAGCCAGCTACATTTCCTGATGTTTTGTCCGAACTTAATCTTGCATTTTAACATTATCCCGAAAGTATCAGAAAAGTAGCCTACACATCAGTCAGAGAGCTATCTGGTGATCTAATGATGAGCGCAAAGATATTTCATTCGAGTGGAGAAGTGCAACTGAAGCATGAAATTAGTCCTTTTACATTCATGATTTGGTGCGAGCCCCGACTAAAGCTGAGAATTACAATAAGAATAATTTTAGAACTGCGTCTAGCAAGATATTTCTTTCTGAGTTTTATTTTCCCCTTTCTGGATCCTGGATTAATGTTACCCCAGATTAGTAGTGAATTTATCACGTTGCTGTGACTTTGCTCCATGTGCTCTTTGTGACTGGCTCAATTGAAATTTTGAGTGCTTAAAATCATACCGTTGGTATACTGCCCAAGCCCCTCTCCCTCACCTCTATCCTTCTTACCCCTCTTCATCTCTTCCTCTGCCTCCCCACATTACCTCTCCACCCCACCACTCTTCACCTCTCCCTCCCCTCTGCTCTCCTCTGAACACTCTGGGTCTGCAGGGTGCTAATACCTGAGTGAAACAGGCAGGATTTTGTCATCACGTGGGCATTTTTCATTTAAACCTTCGAGTCTGTCTGTTAAAGTGCGGCGGAGAAAAGAAACTGTCACCTCTCCCGCTCTCTGCAGCTCAGACCTCCTCTCAAAGACTGCTAGTTAACCCTGTCTCAGATTGTTCTCCCCTCGTTTTTCTTGATTGGCTGGCTGTGGTTTGTTCATAAAGGCGATTCAGCAAATGGATTGCAGCGCGCCACTAATTCTCCACATCTTGAAGTCATTACACCTCAGTCTTATAAAGGCAGATTAAGTTTTTACACCACAGTCTCTCCAATCAAAGCTGAACAAAACAAATGGGACGACTGATCTCCCCCCATTTTTGAAATTTGGCTTTAAATGTGATTTTAAAGGAAAGCATATCTGACTGGTGAGGTGTAGGTGTCCTGTTAAATTAGGCTCTCTCATCTCGCCGTGCGCGTGGCGTTGTCTTTTAACTGACACAAAAGGTCCCAGTATCTCTGATAGATTCTGACCATTGTAGCTGGTGATTGATTTTATTTTATGCATGGAAGAAATATACAAATAAATCTAATGCACCATTCAAATTTTATTGGTCACATACATCATGGTTAGCATATGTTTACTGACTAGTGTAGCGAAATGCTTGTTGCTTCATTCTGACAATGCAGTAATATCTAACAAGTATCTAACAATTTCCCAACAACTACCTAAATACACCAAATTAGATACGTGGATTGTAGATCAAAGAACTCTGTTACTTTAACTAAGAATATGATGGACTGAAATATGCGCCAATGGACACTACAAACTCCTTTGGGATTGCTGAGTGTGTTGACACGCTTTCAGGTTTTGGATATTTCTGGGATTATTCCCCACTCTTTTGAAGACAGGAATTGCCACTGTCACGTCATGATATGTGTGGATGTTATCAGGTCTGAGAGTGACTTATATAAAAGTACGCTAGCAAAGGAATATACATTATGAGATTGACGTACATGTTACCATGTAGTAAATCATTTTCAAAGTGGCGAAATTATTTCAAAGGTGGTTACTACTTGCTCTCTCTCATTTTCACTTAACCATATCATTCCGATGTCTCTCATGTATTATTCTAGGCTCAGCTCCGCCTCGTCAATCTCAGTGATTGCTGTTTAGCTCCCTGTCTCCTCCTCTATGCGTGCCTTGAGATGTCGGTTTCTCGTCTCTCGCGTCAGCTTTGAGCCACCTTTACTGACTTCCCTTCTGGCATGGTAAGTGGCGGAACAGGCAGTGGCTCGGGTGGTTGTGTCCTTGATGATATTTTTGGCCTTCCTGTGACATCGGGTGCTGTAGGTGTCCTGGAGGCAGGCAGTTTGCCCCGGTGATTGGTTGTGTGACCGCACCCACCCATCTGAGATAAGCCTCGCCTGTGGAAGGGGTGAGTGCCAGTACCAGCGGGATTGTGGCCCGAGGATGCCTGACTCTGACTTGTCGTACCAGAGCCTCCTATATGGGCAGCCACCGCCAAGGGTCCTGCCTCGGGCTTCAGGCAGACGAGCTTGTGTCAGTATCTTGAGACAACCTCTTGAGGGGTGTTAGGTGCCAAGCCAAGATTCTTCGCCCTTCATGAGGTTAAGAGGCTACGTAATGCGCCGCTCATTGTTGCGACGACACACTATTGTGGTGCGAACAATCCTTCCATATCTTGTCGCAGCTAGAGGTGTCAGATGCATGGGAAAAGGAACATAAGCATGTAAGCGACCGTATCGTCACTGAAAGTGGGAGACGGAATGCGATGTATGGAGAGTAATGGGGAGATTGCTCCCCTGGCAGGTTTCGCATGAAGGGCGAATATGGAATCATGCTCCTTCTGTTTATTGCAGAGGCATATTAGGTCAAGGAAAAGGAAGAGTAGTGAATTTGTGCAAGCAACAACACCACTGCCGAGGGCCCTCACCCACCTATGCAACGGTAGTAAGGCAAGGTCTGTCGGTAGTATGGGTATGAGGGGTAAGTATTTAGTCTGGAGATAAAACAGGAATTTCTTTCTCAGTGTATTCTTCATAGTCCTGCTATCGAAGAGAATTAGCTCCACGTCTATTTGTTTTGCTGCATGTTCTTGCGTGCACTCTACCTGTACTGAAGTTCACTCTCTTAGGTAAGCGCGAGTGAGCCAGCCCTATCAGTTAAATGGGTGGTTATGAACAGGGGTACAAGGATGTAGGGAGTGGACGACCCCCATGTTCCCTACAGTGATATTACATTTCACAATGGTTAGATGTATTCGCACGACCTCTCAGTTGCTCTCTTTTAGAGTGTGCTTCTAGCAGTCGGTAGTTGGGATCAGCAGATGTTGTTACACTTTACTACTTCCTAACCCTCGCCCTTCGGGCGGAGTCCCCGTACACAGTGGTTACCAATGTGCCACACCGAGAAATGTACACACAAGTAAGGTAGGATGTTTTGTAGTACACCCAAGAGGCCCCCTCCAAGGTTTTAATGTGTATATGCAGTTTGCCTGTGATGGGTACACTGATGGTGATTGAGAATAGTTGCTCATGGTCATACTCTAGGTGGGTTTCTTTTCTGATTATTTAGATTTTGCGATCCGGTACAACTACCTCTGTGTTTGATTTTCGAAATAAGGCGTGTTTTGTTTCTCCACCCAACTGATTTTTACACAAGATTTGCGCTAAGTATAAAATTAAATGATTCCCGTCTAAATATAGCAACCAATAATGATGAAAGTTTGTCCCACCCAAGAAATTCCTGACACATTTTCCCATTGAACTCTTTATTATATTAGTGACATACAGAAGTTCTTAAGATATTCTTTTTTATTATGATAGTGGGTACGTGATGGTCAACTAGTAATGCCTACTCTTGAGCTCGTAGGATAAGTTTTAGACGTATAGAGCATGAGATTGCTCATAGCTATGGTTAGATTCCATTTTTCCTGTGAATGGATTCCACAGGCTCGTGCCTCCACCCAAGGGTTATCGCTACCGCACACGTCACTAAACTGCAGTGCCTCCGATCCTTCACTATCCCCCTATGCCTTGCCCAGCAGGAGTTAGACTCCTTTGGAGAGATAGTGGTGCTTGTCTTGATAGCCTAAGCGCTGCTTTTGGCTGTCGCAAGATGGCGGTGCAACAAGGTCCTCTAATACTAAGCTTGTCGATATAGGCTCCCTCCGAGCTCTCGCGTCACTGTCCCTATTTGCTGCCCTACTGTGAAGCGGGCGTTGGCTCTTTGCAGAATAGCTAGTCTGTCAGGCCAGCAGCGTATATCTCTGGACTTATACGACTGCTGCGTAGACGCTGTGCCCGTGACGTCGTTTGTCCGCTCCATATGGCGTGATGTTGTTATCCCGCTGTTGTGTAGGTCGGAACTCTTATTAAATCTAATCATGTGCCACCGAGGAGATGTGGCGCCACAACGATCTATGTGCTGTTCTACCCGTTCCACGCTGCGCTGCGGAGTCGGGTGGTATCAGGACTGAGAGCGAAGTGGTATGGACTGGGCCCCTCTAGGCTACAGAGGGAGACAAGTTCACTCCTCTCTCCGAAAATCCTAGCCCACACTGATTATAGCTGTGCTGTTGGCATGTCTCACTAGAACACTGTGACCTAAAGGTACACAGACTTTCGTCACAGTAAGTCGAAATATATGAGAGCGAGTCTTGACCATTCAGAATGGGTATCTGCCTTACTCGATGGCTCGTCTATTGGCTTCAGTCTAACGTTGTTGTATCCACAACATCATCCTACGGACTGGCTTCTTACTCATCACTCTTCCTCAACTCGTCTGCTCAGCGCAATGCATTTGAGGCCCCTCATTTCAGGCTTGGCTTCACTAGACTGTCTGCTGTCATATGCAACAAGGCTGAGGTAGACTGTTTCAGTGAAGCTGAGCTAGAGAAGTCTCATTCTAACCCGGCTTGAGTCCAGGCAGATCAGTAGGCAGGGCAAATGAAGCTCGTCAGTGGAGGTTGTAATGTCTGATCTACGGGAGTGGTTTTAAAACTGGTGAGCCGTAGACCTAGCAGGTGAGTCTTGCTTACCTCAATCTCAAGACGCACGGTTTCGTAGGAACACTGCGAGTCTCTCAACCTTTGTTCTACTTTGATCCTGCGAGCGATCTCTTGGTGCGCCCCTCGCACCGCTACGGTCTCCGCTTGCCACGGCTACTTTCACTTTCGATCCAGGCGTCTGAGACCCAGAGTTAGTCGTCGCGCCCTCGCTACTTGTCGTGAGACCGAGAGTGAGTACTTCCGCCGTCTGCTTATCCTGTCTGCGCGACCAGACGTGATGCTGGCAATGCTGGCCCATGTTCCTCTCGTACTGCCTCTGTCACCTGATGAGCAGCCATTGCCCAGTCATCAGCTCAGTGCGTGTCAAACGCTGAGAACTGGTCTTCTAGCCTCTCAAGGTTGGAGTGTGTCTAACAGAGGATGTTAAGCTTCCAGTCGTAACAAGGACCAGGGTGAATCATCATGTCGTGGCACCGGACACAACTTCAGCTAATACTAAACCTGAGGACTCTCAGGATTTTTGATGACTCAAAATTACAAAGTATTTTCAAATCGTTCTCCTTTTATCCGTCCTTGCTGCACTTGGCATTCTGCTGTCTCCTGGATGGTTATGGCTGTCTTCCGCCTCCATGCTGAAACTCTTATACAACATAAAGGATTTGTACAAGCTGGTGCGACTTGCGATTGACATGGCGCTCTATCAGACCATTAGTCTGGATCACATTATAACACGCCGGTCCTTCACTTTACATGGTGACAAACTGTGCAAATACTCTCTCTTTGTCGGCTTTGACCTCTCACTTTACATACTCTCATGTCTGTAACATGTGAGACTGACCTGCGTGCCTCACGAAACAACCATATTGAAGGGGTTCTGAGGAGTATCTCACAGAACGATGCTAGTGCCGGATCTTACAGGGATTAAAGATATCAATTACATTTGTTATAGTCCTAAGTCTAGAAAGACTCCGCCACCATTTCTCGGACGCCTCCTGTGTCTTGTTCGGATGAGTGCGCTATATGGTGCTTCATGGAAATGGCACGAACTGGCAGAGAACATTGGGTAATGGCAGGAACATGGGTTCAATTCCTGGGACCACCTATGACTAAGTATTTTTGGAAAAAAGCGTCTACTAAATGGCAAATATTGGTATTATTATTCAGTGACTGTCGGCCAAATTAATAAAGGGGTTAAGTAGTGTCAAGYTCAATCCCTAAACTGCCCGTAAATCTTCATTTGAGTTCTCTGACAGCACTGGTCTCTCACTAACAGACTATCCCATTACAACCTGACAACCTGTTYAGGCGCTCCTACTCTGGAAGAGGGAGGATCTCTCCAACTGGAGAACCTGACAGTCAAGGCACTGCGCTGGGCGTGCGACGGTTTGCCTCTCATGCCATTGTTATCTTTTTCTGAGCGTGCACACACACCCTTACGTGCAGGACCTTGACATGAGCATGTGATTTGGACTCTAGGCCTCATTAGTGCTCTCTATTTGTGTGTTGTGTTTACTCAGCGCTCAGAGTTCATTCCTCCCAAAGGCCCTAGCCAGCCACAAGAATGCTCCCTGCTGCTYTGGAGACTGGAGAGGAGGGAAGCCCATAGCCCAGGCTCTTGTATGTCAGTCACCCTTTTCTGCATACACGCACATAATTATTWTTGAGTTCCCCTCAACTCYCTGGTCAGTCCAGCCCTGGGACGGGTTCACTTGGACGAAAATGCTCCAACTGAGTGAAAGAGGGAGGTGCTATAAGAACTTGTCCAATATGTTTTTTTGTTTTTGTTTTCATTATCTATTGCAGAACGTTTTGCTACCGGGTGCCCTAATGAACACGACCCAGGCCTCAGTGCCGATTCATTTCAGGCACAGCTTCACTATGTGACTGACTTCTCACTGCTGTCAGACACAACAAGGCCAGAGTTGTCATGAAGTGGTTCAACTGTTCCCTTGGAGAACCTCCTCACCTACTCAACCCCTCTTCAGCACTACTACAGTTAATGAGGCATGGTATTGTTAGCCTATTAGTTGAAACGCAGTGCAACCTCTCCCCTCAGACATGTATGASACAAAAACAACTTCCTAACGGATACAATGAAGTCATTGTCRTTGTCATGTATCAGTTATTGATGGGGTATACAGCGGTTATTACAGCAGAGAGACAGTAATGTGTTGGGGCTGTGGAGTTGGGATGGTAAGGTGTGAGAATGGGCTACACGGCAGGGTGTTTGTTAGTCGTTAATAGCTGGCTTTTGCACCAAAAAAATTTAAACAGATAAATAAAATGGGCACCGGCGAATGTACACCTTATTTCAACTAGGCAAGTCAGTTAAGAACACATTCTTATTTTCAATGACTGCCTAGGAACGGTGGGTTTAACTGCCTTGTTCAGGGGCAGAACGACATATTTTTACCTTGTCAGCTCGGGGATTCAATCTTGCAACCTTACGGTTAACTAGTCCAACGCTCTAACCACCTGCCTCTCATTGCACTCCACGAGGAGCCTGCCTGTTACGCGAATGCAGTAGAAGCCAAGGTAAGTTGCTAGCTAGCATTTAACTTATCTTATAAAAAAAATCAATCAATCAATATCACTAGTTAACTACACATGGTTGATGATATTACTAGTTTATCTAGCGTGTCCTGCGTTGCATATAATCGATGCGGTGCGCATTTGCGAAAAAGGACTGTCGTTGCTCCAACGTGTACCTAACCATAAACATCAATGCCTTTCTTAAAATCAATACACAAGTATATATTTTTAAATCTGCAAATTTAATTAATATTGCCTGCTAATATGATTTTCTTTGGTCACTTCTCTTGCAACAGTCAGGGTATATGCAGCCGTTTGGGCCGCCTGGCTCGTTGCGAACTGTGTGAAGACTATTTCTTCCTAACAAAGACAGCCAACTTCGCAAAACGGGGGATGATTTAACAAAAGCGCATTTGAGAAAAAAGCACAATCGTGGCACGACTGTATCTAACCATAAACATCAATGCCTTTCTTAAAATCAATACACAGAAGTATATATTTTTAAACCTGCATATTTAGCTAAAAGAAATCCAGGTTAGCAGACAATATTAACCAGGTGAAATTGTGTCACTTCTCTTGCGTTCATTGCACCCAGAGTCAGGGTATATGCAACAGTTTGGGCTGCCTGGCTCGTTGCGAACTAATTTGCCAGAATTTTACGTAATTATGACATAACATTGAAGGTTGTACAATGTAACAGCAATATTTAGACTTATCGATGCCACCCGTTAGATGAAATACGGAACGGTTCCGTATTTCACTGAAAGAATAAACGTTTTGTTTTCGAGATGATAGTTCCCGGAATCGACCATATTAATGACCTAAGGCTCGTATTTCTGTGTTATTATGTTACAATTAAGTCTACAGCGGGTCGCTAAAATAACCTAATGATTATGATCACACTTCCTCAATTCAAAAATTATGGTGACACTATACCAAAGATGGTTTGGTATGGTTTAGAAACTTGGGAACCAAGCTGGAGTTATCAGTGTAGCCTGTCATCGCCTGGACTCGTTGAAATATCTTCACGCCTAGAAAAAAACTTCCAGGCTTCCGTCAACTGTTAAAAAAAATATAAAGTTGAATCGTCCTCTGGAATAATGGGCATTCTGGAGTATTAAATACATAACCAATGTTCTCTGGTAATACTTGGTCCCGTGCAAATAGTGCTATAGCCTTAATAATAACATAGCATTTCTTGCAGTCAAATTATTCACAAAATGTAGGCAAAAAAATTGCATCTTGAGAGAATGCAATGCTCAGATAAGATCTGTAGAAGGGCTGTCTTCAGCATAAAAGCTGATTTAGTATTTCAACACAATATGCATCGAAGCCCAACTGAAACCTTATTAGAAACACGTTGGGTCGTTTTCACAGCTTTTTCTTTGCAACTGGTCAAAATTATGTAATTTGACATTTTTGCACAATCTTTTTTTTCTTCTGCTTTATAGTATTTTCTCCCCAGTCCCTGAATGTCTTTGCTCCACGAAAGATGACCGAGAACTTTACCGACGTTAACTAGATTTGAAGCATTCATTCTCTTTTTATATTAAATTATTCTGTTGAAGCAAGAGTTTATTTAGTCTTTCCAAGGCAACATATGTCTATAATTAGATAAACGTAGCTTCTCTTTTGTTCAAGTTGACTAACAAATAGCTACCGAATTGTCTAAATCAGGCAAAACAATATCCTGCACTCCGTCACAAAATGCGCGGCAAGTCCAGCGGAAAGTACGGACGAAAAGTTAAAAATATATTACAGTCCGTAAACACATGATAAACGAAGTATTGAATCAATCTTAGGATTTTTTAACATAATTCTTCAATAATGTTTTACCGGAGAATTTCTTTGTTCTTCAGAAAAGCGAATGGAACGGGAGCTAACTCTCATGTGAACGAACATTACAATATCCCACTGTATCTTCAATAGGAGCTGAGTTGAAAATCGACCAACCTCAGATTTCCCACTTCTGGTTGGATTTTTTCTCGGGTTTTTGCCTGCCATATGAGTTCTGTTATACTCACAGACATCATTCTAACAGTTTTAGAACTTCAGAGTGTTTTCTATCCAAATATACTAATAATATGTATTCTAGCTTTTATGGCTTTGTAGCAGGCCGTTTACTCTGGCCATGCTTTTCATCCGGACGTGAATTATGCCCTACCCCAAAGAAGTTACATAGCATTTGACCCAAACTTTTTTCTACAATGAGTTAGACATGATGAATCCAATGAAATGGTCCAAAGTCACCTCTGTACCCCCCACACCCCATGCCAATCCTGCCCAACAACGAGTGTATGTGATCAGTTCTCTGTCAGACTAGTAGTATGGAGCTGCGGCTCGGACTATTGCTTCATCCTATGTAACGTATTCTCAGTATTAAAAAAAAACGTATTCTCTCCTGTTAAGAGAAATTAGTTATTGATATTGTTAGGTTATTTTTGCGCCATACATCCTTATATTACCAGGTTCTGACCACTATATGGAGTTGTTTCTGCTATTAGGTGAACACTGACATGTATTCTCAGTGAATATCATTTATTTTCTCTGGTAAGAGAATTAGTAATTGAAGTTGTTAGGTTTATGTCCCATCCCACATCCTGGTATTTCAAGGTTCTGACCTCTGACAGATATCATTCTGAGCACCGTGGGTGGACGCCCTAATTGGGTTACGCACCCAATGCACATGGGTCCGGTAAATTAAAAAATGTTAGGCACATTTAAAATGCTGCCAGTCAAATGTCAGGCGCCACATTTTCCCAGTGGAACCCAGGTACATGGCTAGGCTATTTTAGGAATTGCCTTGGGAGCTCTATGCAGTGAACAAGGGAACAGAAACACACACACACAGTCTTGGCAGCAGCTTCCAAGCAGACTGCAGTTCTTCAGTCCTAGATTAGCATGTGGGCCACACTCAGCAGCAGAGAGAAGAGGAAGGGGTAGATTAAGCTAGCTATCCAGCAGCTGGGATTGTGTGTCGGTCTGTGTAGGTTGTGTGTTGTGTAGGTTGTGTGTGTGTGTCGTCGTGTGTTGGTGTGTGTGTGGTGTGTGTAGGTTGTGTGTGTGTAGGTTGTTGTGTGTAGGTTGTGTGTGTGGTGTTGTGTGTGTGGGTCGTGTAGGTGTGTGTGGTGTAGGTGTGTGTGTCGGTCCGTGTAGGGGTGTGTGTGTGTAGGGGTGTGTGTGTGTGTGTCGGTCCGTGTTAGGGGTGTGGTGTGTGTCGGTCCGTGTAGGGGGTGTGTGTGTGTCGGTCCGTGTAGGGGTGTGTAGGTCCGTGTAGTTGTGTGTCGGTCCGTGTAGGGTGTGTGTCGGTCCGTGTAGGGTGTGTGTCGGTCCGTGTAGGTTGTGTGTGTGTAGGTTCGTTGTGTGTGTGTGTAGGTTGTGTGTGTCGGCCGTGTAGGGGGTGTGTGTGTGTAGGGTGTGTGTGTGTGTGTGTGTGTGTAGGGGTGTGGTGTGTCGGTCCGTGTAGGGGGTGTGTGTGTCGGTCCGTGTAGGGGTGTGTGTGTGTCGGTCGTGTTGTAGGGGGTGTGTGTGTCGGTCCGTGTAGGGGGTTGTTCGGTCCGTGTAGGGTGTGTGTGTGTGTCGGTCCGTGTAGGGGTGTTGTAGGTCCGTGTAGGGTGTGTGTCGGTCCGTGTAGGGTGTGTGTCGGTCCGTGTAGGGTGTGTGTCGGTCCGTGTAGGTGTGTGTGGTCCGTGTGGGTGTGTGTCGGTCCGTGTAGGTGTGTGTGTCGGTCCGTGTAGGGTGTGTGTGTCGGCCTGTAGGGTTGTGTGTGTGTCGGTCGTGTAGGGTGTTGTGTGTGTTCGGTGCCGTTGTAGTGTGTGTGTGTCGGGCTGTGTAGGTTATGTGTTTGTTGTGTTTGTCAGTACTAAATGGTGACTTTCAGTAAGGGTGTGTTTGTGTATTGTGCAAAGGCAGGACTGTCGTCCGTTCTGTTCCTGGACTATATTTGGACAATTGGTCACTTTTGACAGCCAAGCTAACAGTCACACAGGCTGATAGTAAACTGGCCTAAGCCTTTATCTCACTCTGACTGCCGTTTTGACGATCTGTGAATTGGATACTATTCTGTTCTGTGGGGACTTTCCCTTCATTTTAATGTTGACAGCAACAATTCGATTTTGACACTGCAATCTTATTTTTTTCCCAAAGCAATGCTTCTGCCAGGTTGGAGTATGACAGGTATAGAAGGTGTTTGTAGTGTAGAAATCGTTTTAATTTGTTCATTTGTATGAGTTTTTTTCCTTTGGGGACAGTTTCTTGTCAAACAAGCACAACTGAAATGACTGAAAGTTACTGAGAGAACAGGTGTAGAAACCACACCTTCTAAACTACATTTTTCTCCCATTAGACCTGGTGTCGCTGTTCGACCTGGAGAATGACCTCCCAGATGAGCTGATCCCCAATGGGGACCTGGGTGGCCTGATGGGCATGCCCTCCAACGGTGCCCCTGGCGGGGGGGGAGGAGTGCCTGGAGGAGGTCCCCGGGGCCTGGGCTCCATGGTCCCTGACGCTGCCGCCAAACACAAGCAGCTGTCTGAGCTCCTGAGAGCGGGGGGTGCTGGGTCCGGTGGCATGGGCCCCATGATGGGGAAAGTCCCTATGGGCCAGGGCTCGCCCAACCAAGCCCAGAAAGGAAGCCCCGCCAGCGGACAACAAGGCAACGGCTCCATGGCGGGCTTCAARCAGGCTATGATGAACAGCCATGGACACGGGATGCCYGGCCAGGTGATGAACGGGGCCCTGGGGCCGGCAGGACGYGGCAGGCTGGGGCTGCAGCAGTACCAGGTCCAGGCCATGCAGGGTGCTGGGGGGGGCGTGGGGCCGGGAGGCAGCAGTGTGCTGGCTGAGACTCTGGCTCAGGGAGGAGGGCAGATGGGAGCTCACAACGCCATGAACGCCCAGCAGGCTAGCAACATGAATAAGGTGAGTGTTGGTGCATGTACTGTCTGTTTACTGTCTGGCTTCACTCGGGACCTAGGGTTTTGACTAGTCTGGTCAGGAAAACTCATTGCCATGGCCTATGATTTGTGATRGTAAAACTGGAGTAAATGCATTGGTCATTTATATATACAGTACCAGTCAAGTTTGGACACATTTACTCATTCAAGAGTTTTTATTTATTACTATTTCCTACATTATAGAATAATAATGAAGACATCAAAACTATGAAATAACACATATGGAATCATCTAGTAACCAAGAAAGTGTTAAACAAATCAAAATATACTTTATATTTGAGATTCTTCAAAGTAGCCACCCTCTTGATGACAGCTTTTGCACACTCTTGGCATTCTCTTAACCAGCTTCACCTGGAATGCTTTTTCAACAGTCTTGAGGGAGTTTTCCACTTTATGCTGAGCACTTGTTGGCTGCTTTTCCTTCACTCTGCGGTCCAACTCATCCCAAACCATCTCAATTGGGGTTTAGGTCGGGTGATTGTGGAGGCCATGTCATCTGATGCAGCACTCCATCAGTCTYCTTCTAGGTCAAATAGCCCTTACACAGCCTTCAGGTGTGTTGGGTCATTGTCCTGTTGAAAAACAAATGATAGTCCCACTAAGCGCAAACCAGATGGGATGGCGTATTGCTGCAGAATGCTGTGGTAGCCATGTTGGTTAAGTGTGCCTTGAATTCTAAATAAATCACTGACAGTGTCACCAGCAAAGCACCATCACACCACCACCTCTGTGCTTCATGGTGAGAACTACACATGCGGAGATAATCCGTTCATCTACTCTGCATCTCACAAAGACACGGCGGTTGGAACCAAAAATCGAAAATTCTCCTTTTCTTATTGGTGTCCTTTAGTAGTGGTTTCTTTGCAGCAACTCGACCATGAAGGCCTGATTCATGCAGTCTCCTCTGAACAGTTGTTGAGATGTCTGTTACTTGAACTCTGTGAAGCATTTATTTGGGCTGCAATTTCTGAGGCTGGTAACTCAAATTAATTTATCCTCTGCTGCAGAGAACTCTGGGTCTTCCTTTCCTGTGGCGGTCCTCATGAGAGCCAGTTTCACTGCGCTTTATGGTTTTTGCGACTGCACTTGAAGAAACTTTCAAAGTTCTTAATTTTCTGTCAAAGTAATGATAGACTGTCATTTCTCTTTGCTTATTTGAGCTGTTTTTGCCGTAATAGGGCTGTCTTCTGTATACCACTCCTACCATGTCACAACAACTGATTGGCTCAAACACTTACTTTTAACAAGGCAAATCTGTTAATTGAAATGAATCCCAAGTGACTACCTCATGAAGTTGATTGAGAGAATGCCAAGAGTGTGCAAAGCTGTCATCAAGGCAAAGGGTGGCTACTTTGAAGAATATCAAATATAAAAATGGTTGGTTACTACATGATTCCATATGTGTTATTTCATAGTTTTGATGTCTTAACTATTATTCTGCAATGTAGGAAAMGGTACAAATAAAAAATGTTGTGTCCAAACTTTTGTACTGTATATTTATCTTTTAATTTCATTATATTCATCCAGGCTTGACACAGATGGGAAATGATGTCCTTGCTTTACTGTGTCCCATAGTCTTCCCGTGCTCTGGGAGCAATGCTTTCTAAATGGCTTGTTCCAAGGCATTGTCCGTTTCATGCGTGCTTTGCATCAGTACATCTGTCTGTCCAGATGGGAAGCTTGTTGTTGGTTTGGTGACAGAATCATCGGTCCTGCTCATATCACTGTTGAGCTATTAGATTCAAAGTCATGTCTCTGTTTGGAACAGGGATTCCCTGCTCATATAGACTGATCTCTTGATACTCACTGTGTGTGTGTGAGTGAGAATCAGTGTGAGTGTGCATTGTTCTTGTACTGATTGAGCGCTATAATCCCTGTTGGTCAGTACATGTACACATGCATCTGTTGGTCTCTCTCTCTGATGCATCGTTGTCTCCCACCCACCATACGCACATCCATCTGTAAGCTTACCCTGGGATTGTTGGAGGAACAGGACACCCGGCTGGGGTGTTGAATACATCCCTCCAGGACAGCAGAAGTGACCTTTCGTAGCATGTTAGGAGCACAGGCTGACCTCCGAACAGTCTTTTCCAATAACGGGATTTTGCCTATAGCTACTGGAGTCAGAGGTCTCCATAGCGGATCAATGCTAACGTTATCTACTGGATTCCCTTGCTTGGCTAGCTGGTTGGAGCTACTGGAGTCAGCCTGCTGTCTACTCTGAGGTCTTCTAGTGTATTGGGTGTATATGTGTCCCCCCGCCTGTCTCGCTTGTAGGTAAGGCTAAAGCATGGAGAGTTAGGCCCATATAAATATATTTCATTTKAATTCTATGGCTAGGCCTGTAACTTGATTACAGCTTGGTATTTCATTAATATCCCATAGACTTAGGCCTACTATTTACCTGCTTTGAGTTGTTTTGGAATGTGGATATAAGTGGGTGAAGGGAGATATACTGATGACAAGTCTGAGAAAGTATAGTAGTGTGCAGAGAAAGACGAGCTTTATATGTTKATTTGTGGAAAGTGCGTAGTAGTTGTGTGGTAGTGCTAGTTTCAGGGATGTCTACTGGTCTTATCTGCTACTGTTGTGGCTTGACAGGAAACCAAGGGGAAACCAGCTTGCTAGTTCATACACACTCGACACATGCAGGCCGTCACCACATAAAACAAACCCCCGGGGCTCGCTGACACGCACTTGAGTGTCTAGCATTGCTTTCTTACACAATACTGACAGGGAGTAATATCATGTCTCCAGTTCTCTGCAAATGTTCCATAGTTAGGCCCCAGCAACAGTAGCAGGGTCAACCCTGGGTGTATCTTCCCCATCTAACCTACTGCCAGGAGAAAGAGGGATTTGAAGCCGTGGAGGATAGTGTGTACATGCCATGGTACGTTAGTTAGGCTGTGGTTGCTAGATAAAAGAGCTGGCTCTGGCAGTATTGACATTGCACAGCTGCCACAAGACTAACGCATGCTCCTGAAGTGTGGCAGACACCAGAGTGTCAGCCCAGCATTCTTAGTATCTGTATGAATCAGCAGCAGGTTTGGGGTCAATTCCATTCGTTCAGACAGTAGACCAAACAAAAATCTTCATTCCAAATGTTTCTAATTGAAGAGAAAAGTTATTTAAGTGTACTTCCTGAATTGAAATAGAATTCATCCCCACATTGATGAGCAGGCGTGCTTTACATACAGCACCCCCCGCTAGCTAGAGGACACCTACTGTTGCCATTCACAGAGATGTGGTGGTCTGTGAGAATCAGTAGGACGTTTCAGTAGGCACAACAACATGAGACAACTTCTAGTAAAAAGAGGGGGAAGGGAAGTGCTGCTAAGGTACACAATAGTAGATTTTGGAAGGTGCTCTTTGGTTAACCTCTCTGGTACAAGTGGGATGCTAGCGTCCCACCTCGACAACGGCCAGTGAAATTGCAGGGCGCCAAATTCAAAACAGAAATCCCATAATTAAAATCCTCCAAAGTATTATCCACCATTTTAAAGATACACTCTTGTAAATCCAACCACAGTGTCCGATTTCAAAAAAGCTTTACGGCGAAAGCACACTTTGCGATTATGTAGGTCAGCACCTAGCCACAGAAACCATACAGCCATTTTCCAGCCAAGGAGTGTGTCACAAAAGTCAGAAAATAGCAATTAAAATTAATCACTTACCAAAAACCTCCTTTTTGTCCAGTAATCCGAATCCTTAAGGTGCGTGCACTAAGTCCAGAACGAAAGGTATTTAAAAACTACAATAAAAGTTAGTAGATAAACATGCCAAATGATGTTTTAAAATCAATCCCTCCGGTTGTTTTTGTTATAAATAAATCAATAATATTTCAACCGGACAAAAGCTTCGTCAATAGGAAAGGAGAAACAAGAAAGGCGCGTTCCCGATCAGGCATGGCTGATGTCTGGAAATTTCCACTGGCCACTGATTGAAAGTGCTGTATCTCCCTCATTTTTCAGAGTTAAAGCCTGAAACAATGCCTAAAGACTGGCCACATGTAGAGGAAGCCACAGAGCTCGTGAACTGGGTCCTAAGTCTTTGTATGGTGGATATGGCTTTCAATTGAAAAACAGCCTTTCAAATAATAGTACTTCCTGGTTGGATTGTTCCTCTGGTTTTTTAACCGGCCATATCAGTTCTGTTATACTCACATACATTATTTTAACAGTTTTGGAAACTTCGAAGTGTTTTCTATCTAAATCTACTAATTATATGCATATCCTAACTTCTGGGCCGAGTAGCAGGCCGTTTAATAATTGGGGCACAAATTCTGAATGCTGCCCCCTACCCTAGTGAAGTTAAAGGGGTACATTGGTCATCAAAAAACAAGGAGGACCAAGCACTTCATATTAATGAATTTAAAATGCCTTTATATTGTATGGCATGTTCAATGAAAACAAAGTTTAATAAGTCCGGTGCGTTTACTCTGCATGGCCTTTGTCAAGGAGTGCAAAGAAATGATAATACAATGTCCTCTTTTGAACAGGTTTTCCAATAAGCTCTGATTTGAAAGGGGAGTGGTTACATAATTCATTGGACAACAGCTAGTAAGCTATACTATACACATTAAAAAGTGAAATACTGTACATATGTTATCAAAAAAATTCACCTCCTAGCAAGAAGCATCAGAACGCCTAGAAAGGTAGTTCTAACTCAAATATGACTGGACAACGTGCCAAGAATAGGAGAGCTGTCTATTCCATAGTACACTGGAACACAGCAAAACATAGACAACAGTCTAAACATAGCTGAGGGCAATAGAGCAAAATGTCCACTAGATGACAGAAAATGGACCTCTCACTACCTTACAGGAAAGGTGAGAAATCCCTATCTTCATTTAACCAGGTTACTTAGTGGCCTGTAGTTTGTAAATCCAAAAACGTTCCCTTTGGTTTAGCTGTTTAAGATGGTCCCCTTTTCTAATTGAGGCTGGAACATGATCAATACCCATAACTGTGTAGGGAGGCAGTTGCCATGGTGTAAGGACTTGTAGTGCCTTGCCATGGGGTAGTCTCATTGCCTACCCGTATGGCGTACTTGTGTTCTGCTAAGAAGCGTCTTGAAGGCGTTCTTTGTCCATCCAATGTAGAACACCTTGCACTGTGGACATTCCAATCTGTAGATGACATGAGTGGTTTTGCAGTTAATGAAATGCTTGACTTGATACTTCATTTTAGATGCTGTGTCAACAAAATACTTTTCTGTACAATAGTTCTGCAATGGTGGCACTGGTGCATTTAAAAGAGCCTTTGTGTTTGTGGTCTAGCCATGAGACAACTATTTTGAAACAGAGAGACAACCACAACCTTATGACAGAAGACCACTTGGCCTACCGTCGTTTTCAGTTTGAAACTATATTCTCAGGTCTCGGTCGTTGTTTCCGTGAGCTACAGTACTGCTACCAATGCCATTCAAAGAAATTCAAGTGGTACACCCCTGGTTTGGTATAGGGCATGTGAACACTCTCTCTCATTCTCTATTTGTTTTTCTTTCTCATTCATTCTCCGTGAGTCCTCTTTCTCTCTCGCTGTCCCTCTAACATTCTCTTCCTCCGTCTAGTTTACCTTCATTCTTTCTCTTTTTCTTTCTTCTTATTTTCTTCTTTCTCTTCCAATTGTGTGTGTGTGCTGGCCCTCCCGGCCCTTGGCTCATAATGGAGCTGTAAATCATGTTAAGAGAGAAAGGAAGGAGAGAGAGGGATGGAGAAGGGGAAAGGAGGAGGAGCGAGGGATGGAGCGAGGGAAAGCGGCTATTTCAGAGGCTGTCTCCACATCTGTCTGGGGTGTGTTTTGAATGTATTACTTTTTAGTCCATGTTCGCTCTAGTTTGAAGTTGGGAGTTGATTCCCCTGTGTTGTTGTGTGTGTTTTAGGCTTGAGTGGTATACTGTATACTGGAGTATTTTGAAATGCCAACTATATAATTTTCAGTACCGGTATGATAAAAAGTGTGTGTTGGGGCGTCCTAAAGCCCGGGGGGGGGGGGGCTGTTGTGACTCCACTGCTTATGGAAGATGTGCTAAATAAATTCTCCAGCTCAGGTAGGAGTGTGTGTGTCAGAGCTAGGGAGAGCTAGTCTAGAGTTGGCCTGTGTGTAAAAAGGAAGAACAAAGTTAAAGCTTGAACTGTGTTAGCCAGTCAGTAAGCATGTGCGTGCCTGTGCTAGCCCAGGCGCGTGAGACCGTTTGTTTGTGGGAGACTAAAGTGAACGTGAGGCAGAGTGGAAGTCGGGAGCTTCAGAGCTCCACTGTATGTAGAGGGAGGGGCAGACTAGAGCTCAGCTGTTGAGCATGGCTACACTGCTGCTGGTCTCTGGCTCTTTCATCTGTCTGCTGGAGAGCTGACAACAGCGGGAGAGCCTCCTCCTCGCCACGAAGCACAGCGGAGCACAGCGGAGGAGCATGCTGCTAGAGCGGAGCAGGCAGGGCTGTGTACACATGCACACCAGGAGAGGGATGGACTAGAAATGGGGATTAGGTCATTATGCTCGATTGCTAGTCATCCAACATACTAAAGTGACAATCAGCAGTTGAAACGATAACAAATGATCTCCTCGCCCCTGTTTGGGTAAAAAGCTGAGGGATTGGGCTGGGGAAATGTCATCACTCTCCAATTCATAGACAGAGCTATGGATGCAAGGACTGTCTTTGATATCAAAAGTATAGTTTKAACCATGTTTTGAGGCTAAACAGTGTTTGTTTACWTTTAATTTGTTTACAAACATTGGGGTAAAACAAGCTTATGTTTTGGRTTCTGATGGGGTACGACATTGTAAGCTAGTGAGGTATTTCTTGGATACATATCATTAAGTCCAAAAATGGATGTAGCAACTGCTGATTGACACTTGACCTGAGCTGTACACTGACAAAACATTAAGAACACCTGCTCTTTCCATGACAGACTGACCAGGAGAATCCAGGTGAAAGCTATGAGTTCTTTATTGATGCTACTTGTTAAATCCACTTCAATCGGTATAGATGAAGGGGAGTAGATGGGTTAAAGAAGGATTTTTAAGCCTTGGACAATTTGAGACATGGATTGTGTATGTGTGCCATTCAGAGGGTGAATCGGGAATACACATGATGTACAGTCCATGTGTAAAGTATTCAGACCCCTTCCCTTTTTCCACATTTTGTTAAGTCACAGCCTTATTCTAAAATGGATTAAATAAATGTTTTTCTTCATCAATCTACACACAATACCCCATAATGACAATATGGAAAAAGTTTTTGGGAAATGTATTTAAAAAAAAATACCTTTTTATTTACATAAGTATTCAGACCCTTTGCTAATAGACTTGAAATTGAGCTCAGGTGCATCCTGTTTCCATTGATCATCCTTGAGATGTTTCTACAACTTGATCGAAGTCATCCTGTGGTAAATTCATTGATTGGTGCATGTCAGGCAAACCAAGCCATGCGGTTGAATATTGTCGTAGAGCTCTGAGACAGGATTGTGTCGAGGCGATCTGGGAAGTCCAAAAATTCAGTGGCTCCATATTCTTAATGGAAGAGTTTGGAACCACCAGACTCTTCCTAGACTGGCGCCTGGCCAATGAGCAATTGGGGAGAAGGGCTTGGTCAGGGAGGTGACCAAGAACCCGATGGTCACTCTGACAGAGCTCCAGAGTTTCTCTGAGGAGATGGGAGAACCTTCCAGAAGGACAATCCGCACTCCACCATCAGGCCTTTATGGTAGAGTGGCCAGACGGAAGCCACTCCTCAGTAAAAGGCACATGACAGCCTGCTTGGCAAAAGGCACCTAAAGGACTCTCAGACCATTAGGAACAACATTCTCTGGTCTGATGAAACCAAGATTGACTCTTTGGCCTGAATGCCAAGCGTCACGTCTGGAGGAAACCTGGCACCATCTCTACGGTGAAGCATGTTGGTGGCAGCATCATGCTGTGGGGATGTTTTTCACGGCCAGGACTGGGAGACTAGTCAGGATTGAGGAGAAGATTAATGGAACAAGTACAGAGATCCTTGATGAAACCTGCTCCAGAGCGCTCAGGACCTCAGACTGGGTCGAAGGTTCACCTTCCAACATGACAACGACCCAAAGCACACAGCCAAGACAAAGCAGGAGTGGCTTCGGGACAGTCTCTTGTCCTTGAGTGGCCCGGACTTGAACCCGATCGATCATCTGTGAAAATAGCTGTGTAGCGACGCTCCCCATCCAAACCTGACAGAGCTTGAGAGGATCTGCGGAGAAGAATCGGAGAAACTCCCCAAATACAGGTGTGTCAAGTTTGTAGTGTTTTACCCAAGAAGTTGCAAGGCTGTAATCTTTCCCAAAGTGCTTCAACAAAGTATGGAGTAAAGGGTCTGAATACTTTTGTAAATGTGATATTTCAATCTAAAACTTGATTGCTTTGTCATTTTGGGGTATTGATGCAGATTGATGTGGGGGGAAAACAAGTCAATCCATTTTAGTATAAGACTGTAATATAACCACATTTGAATACTTTCGAATGCACTGTAAAGGCCTTTGAATGGGTGTGGCAGTAAGTGCCAGGCGCACCGGTTTGTGTCAAGAACTGCAACGCTGCTGGGTTTTTCATGGGCCAGCATCCCTGTGGAATGCTTTCGACACCTTGGGAAAATGGGGTGCGACTCAATTGTAGATGTCAAAATTGCATGTTTTAAACCTTATTGGTCATATTGGAAAATCAAAATTAGTGTTTTTTTTATTCATTCTAAAGAGATTGCAGCTGCGCACTTAACTATTATGTCCATGCCTGCAGCAGATCTTGCACCACCCGTTGGCTCTGAAATAGTGTCTTCTATGTGTTCAACTCACATTGAGAAGCTAGTCAAGAAAGTTTAATGATGGTAGATGGATAGATACATGGATGGGATTTGGCAGCCACTCATGGGTAAATGTTTCTTTCATACCTCTGTTTCCTTATTTGCCTGTTTTTGGGTTTGGCAGTTATAACGATGGGGGGGACAAAGACCTGTTGAAATAAGTCACATTGCATCTGACTGCTCTCTCCTATTTTCATCCATTTCAATGAGCTCCTCCACAAGATCCGACATGTATAATCATCTACAAGTAACTTGTAAAACATACATTCATATCTATACCTAGCCTGTGTTAGGTTTAGGTGCTCCCTTGTTTACTATTACATGTTGTGGTTGAGAGATGGCGTGATTTGGGGAGGCCTTGTAACGGGCCACTTCCTCTTGTCTGAACCACGGAAAGGCAGATGTCAACCGTCAGACCCGCCATTGCACGTCATTCTCCCCTTCTAGACAATTCCCACAGAATCAGTGCTCAAACACTCAAATACTTTGGTATTGTGTGCGGTACGGAAACCTGTGGCTGTGCTTTACAGTGTTGGGGCCCAATTTCATTTTAACCCAATAGGTTAGTTTCACGGTTTTACAGTCCCAAATCATACATTGTCCTGGTCCTTCTTGACCCGTTTTGAAACTCATGAACAGAGACCCAGTTCACCTCAGGGATTGTCCTAATCCCCTGTCTCTCTGTAGATGGGTATGGCTGGCAGTCCTTTTGGGCAGCAGTACGGCCAGGGCGGGGTCCAGCAGCAGATGGGGGTGAACGCCCAGCAGCAGCTCCGGAACAAGGCAGCCCTTGCCAACAGCCTGCCCCCCTTCCCCAGTGACCTGAAAGGGGCCAGCAGCATGCCAAACCTGGTAAGTTCCTCTAACTTTGTAGAAAAGGAGAAACGCAAACCTGCGGTTAGTTTACATGATGACCTAAACGGAGGGTTCTGGGAAAGGTCTGTTTCCATTTGGATCTCAAGCCTCTTCGTCTAGCCCCCTTAAACAGTTGGAATCCGATATCTGTCTGGAGGCCACWAAAATCAGCTCTCAGATCTGATGTGGTCCCCATGCCTTTGGGTTTCAGACTTGTAACCTTGCCCCTATCCTCTTGGTGTTCTCAGATATGAAAGTACTGACTATACAAAAGATACGTTGGAATCTCCACTGTTTATCAGAGGGTTAAATGAAGCCATCATCATATTAATGTGCACACCTACCTAGTCCTTTCAGATGTTTGAACACTGGAGAGATTAGATTAGGTCCTAGTTAGAGGACTGGTCTCTAAAACCCCTATCATTGACCCCTAGATCCTACGTACTATGAGAGGATTGGTTGAAGCAATACGGTGAAAATTACCCCCTGCCTATCAAATCCTTTCAGATTTAGTCTCACGTAGTGACAACTCAAGTGAAGTCTGAGTCCATTAGTCTCTGCATTGACTTTGAATAACGGTGCAGTTCCCAATGCCACGGTATTGGAACAATTATTACGACATATTTCTCTTCCTTCTCCAAAAGCCAGGCCTGGAATGCAGAATGAGAGATTGTTGGAAGGGGGAAACATTTGTGAAAAGGCACTCCACTCAGAATATTGTTGTGCAGAGAGAGAGAATGAGGGAAAGAGAAAAAGAGAGGGGTCTCTTTCAAGGCACTGTGTAAATACTGCATGCAAATCTCTCTCCCAGGAACAGGAAAAGGGCCTAATGAACTCATTACAGAGGAAATAGTTTAGTGTTTCTATTTTGGTTAAAGGTTAATGGAGTCTTATGTGAAATAGTTGGATGTTTACCAGGCCTTTTTGTGGGGGGGAGGGGGGGCTTTTCTTTCTTTTTGATTCATTCATTGGCTGCCTCCCATTATTCTGTCTGGGAATCGTTCTTTCTCTGTTCACCACTCTTCCCCCGCCGCCCTCCACTCTTTGTCTTTCTCACACAAATGTTTTCCCTCTCTTTCTCCCTAATCAAACCTCACCCCGTTGATCTCGGCATAAATTCGTTTAGTCATTGTAGATCAGCTTTTCTTTTTCAAATTGTGAAAGTAATGTACTTGTATAAGTAGGCTTAATTACAGGGATTGGGAGATTCAATTTCAATATAAACAGTTCAGGGATCCAATTCAAGCGACCCAGTTCCAATTCAAGTAATTGGGTTCAAGMTAAGTTTCAAATAAATCCAGTCTACCTCACTTATTTGCTGCGTTTCCTCCCAAGGCCCAGATGCAGCAGGTATCCTCCATGGTCCCTGGCGGTGGGGTGTCTGCAGCCACGGCGAGCCACACGGCCGACCCAGAGAAGCGCAAGCTCATCCAGCAACAGCTGGTCCTGCTGCTCCACGCCCACAAGTGCCAGCGRCGGGACCAGGCCAACGGGGAGGTGCGGGCCTGCGCCCTGCCACACTGCCGCACCATGAAGAACGTCCTCAACCACATGACACACTGCCAGGCCGGCAAGTCCTGCCAGGGTGAGTGTCTGGGGAAGGGGGGTTGTGGTGTTGGTTGCTGCATAATCGTTGGGGGACTGAGCCTGTGTGAATATGATTGAACATACACTCGTTAATGTCCAACGGGATATCATTTTTACTCCATCTAATGTAAGAGACATGTATATCTTCTCCTCCTGCCGTTTAGAAGGCTATAGTTTGTTGATTGACGTTGAAGTCAACAGTTGGTTAYCTTTCTCTGTGCTGCTGTGCCCAAAGCCACTCTCTCCTCCTTCTCCATGGCTCCATCTGAATTAGTCTTTCCGCTATTCCTTRCATCCTATCTGCTCAACTACTTCTCAACCGTATTGGAGGAGAAGGTCCCTGCCCTCTGACCTTCTCTGTGCGTTTTGAGGTGGAAGTGAAGAGAGGATTTGCAAAATTGAGGAAATATTAATTTGGAAATAACCATTGTCTCCCATTCTCCCTCCTGTTTGCCCCTGTGACTGACTGAAAGCCTGCTCCAGCCTATATTAATAGTGAGGACATCAGCAGCTATAAATCCCGGGGCTTGTTTTAAAAGCCTGTCTGGGTGCTTAGGCCTAATGTAAATACTCGAGTGGCTTTAGTCTCCACACTGGGTCTGTCTGTCTGGGTGGCTATGGCGCTTTTCCCCGCCCCGTGCTGCTCTGAACATTAAAGGGTGTCTCTAGGTCGATGGCCTCTGACCTTTAACCCCATGGTGCCAGTCATATTGGTAATGTGTTTTAATGGCTATGGGGTCAAATGAGGATATATGATGTTTTAGGCTCATCCGGTTTTAATTGGGTTGTGCTGTTTACGTGTTTTTAAAATGGCTTATATTAGTGATTATTTGTTTAAATGGCCTTCTGTTGTTTGGGTTTGCCGGTTCCAATTTTGTATTTGTTTGACATTTTGTTGTGTAATATGTCACGTACCTACCCTGTACTTAATGGGATAGGCGTCCCGCTAGCAATTCAAATAAATAATCCTATATTTAAACATTTATGAACGTACAAGTATCTTATATCATGTAAAAACTTAAATTATTGTTAATCTAACTGCATTGTTCGATTTACAATAGGCTTTACAGCGAAAGCATACCATGCGATTGTTTGAGGACGGTGCACCACAACATATTTTTCAACCAGCACAGGCTTCATGAAATCACAAATAGCGATTAAATAAATCACTTACTTTTGAAAATCTTCCTCTGTTTGCAATCCCAAGGGTCCCAGCTACAACATGAATGGTCGTTTTGTTAGATAAAATCCTTCTTAATATCCCAAAAGGTCTGTTTAGTTGGCGCCATCGATTTCAGTAATCCACTCTTTCAACATGCAGACAAAGGAATCCAAAAAGCTACCGCTAAACTTTGTTCAAACAAGTCAAACTACGTTTCTATTTAATCCTCAGGTATCCTAAAATGTAAATAAACTATAATCTTTCATACAGAAAGAAGTATGTTAAATAGAAAAGTGAAATTGGCAGGCACAACTGATATGGTAGTCGAAAATCCAAAGAAAACCAACCGGAAACCAACCGGAATTATTTTATTTTTAGGTCCCAGGCTCTTATAATGGAAAGCTTTGGGTCCTATGCAATTCCTCTGTCGCGTGCGAACATAACGGATTTTCCACTGAGACTCTTTGTCAAAAAACTCCAGATTCTTACTCATTTTGTAAGAAACAAGCCTGAAACCTTGAACAAATAATGTTGACATCTAGTGGAGCCATATGAATTGCAATCTGGGAGCTAGAATTGCATAGGACCCAAAGCTTTCCATTATAAGAGCCTGGGACCTAAAAAATAAAATAATTCCGGTTGGTTTTTCTTTGGATTTTCGACTACCATATCAGTTGTGTTATAGTCTCATACATTATTTTAACATTTCTACAAACTTCAAGTGTTTTCTATCCAATGCTACCAATTATATGCATATCCTGGCTTCTGGGCCTGAGTAACAGGCAGTTTACTTTGGGCACGGCAGCCAGGCGGAAATTCAGGAAAATAGACCCTAGCCCTAAGATTATTAATGATAACTCAAATACTTGAGGATTTTCTTTAAGTAATATAAAGAGACTTATTTGATGTTAGCAGGAGTAGAATCACTTATTTTATACTCTTGAAGGGATGAATCTTCCACTTAAGTTAATGAATTGATATCAGTAGGATTTTCACCACCGTGTGTCTCTAAAGCCCCTAATCATGCTGTTATTGGAATCTTCCTCCTGAGCAATCACACCATTTACTTCCATACCCTGGGTCTAAATCAAATCTATTACAGCAATTATCTGACTGTGTGAACACAATGGTACCTTTCTGTTAGTCCACAGGGCCCATTAGGCAACAGTCACATTAGGCTTGGAATAGTTACTAACTTTCGATTTATGTTGTTTTTTCTTTGACTCTGTGATTTACACCATATACTAGCTTTCTATGGTGTCTTGGACAGGAAGTGGTCATCTTGTCATAGCTATTGTATGTGTTTTTCAATGACTCGTTGCCTTCTCTCTCCCTCTTCTGTCATCCCTCATATTTCTTGTTCTTTTTCTGTCTTTCATTCAATCTCCCCTCTTTCCTTTCTCTCATATTCTTCATTTTCTCTCCTCCTCCCCCCTCCTCTCTCTTCCTCTCCCTCTCTTATCCCTCTATCCCCTCAGTGGCTCACTGTGCGTCGTCCAGACAAATCATTTCTCACTGGAAGAACTGCACTCGGCATGACTGTCCCGTCTGCCTGCCGCTGAAGAACGCCAGCGACAAAAGGAACCAGCAGCGTGAGTACCTGTTTTCCCCTAGGACCCTTTAGTCCATCACACACGTGTGTGTGTAACGTTGGGTATTGTGTAATATCCTCCCATACAGGTGTTTTGGCATTAGCATAGCCATTCAAGTAGATACAGTGCATTCGGAAGGTATACAGAACCCTTTTCCCACATTTTGTTGAGTTACAGCCATATCCTAAAATTGATTCAATTGTTTTGTTTCCTCCTCAATCTACACTCAATACCCCATCATTTTTGCAAATTTATTTTTTTAAACAAAATGGAAATATAGCATTTACATAAGTATTCAGACCCTTTATTCAGTACTTTGTTGAAATACCTTTGGCAGCGATTACAGCCTTGTCTTCTTGGGTATGACGCTACAAGCTTGTATTTGGGATGTTTCTCCCATTCTTCTCTGCAGATCCTCTCAAGTGCTGTCACCTTGGATGGGGAGTGTCGCTGCACAGCTATTTACATGTCTCTCCAGAGATATTTGATCGGATTCAAGTCCGGACTCTGGCTGGGCCACTCAAAGACATTCAGAGAATTGTCATGAAGCCACTCCTGCGTTGTCTTGGCTGTGTGCTGAGGGTCGTTGTCCTGTTGGAAGGGGAACCTTCACCCAGTTTGAGGTCCTGAGCTCTCTGGAGCAGGTTTTCATCAAGGATCTCTCTGTACTTTGCTCTGTTCATCTTTCCCTCCATCCTAACAAGTCTCCCAGTCCCTGCTGCTGAAAAACATTCTGACAGCATGATGCGAAGGTTTCCTCTAGACATGACGCTTGGCATTCAGGCCAAAGAGTTCAATCTTGGTTTCATCAGACCAGAGAATCTTGTTTCTCATGGTCTGAGAGTCCTTTAGGTGCCTTTTGGCACACTCCAAGTGGGCTGTTCTGTGCCTTTTACTGAAGAGTGGCTTCTGTCTGGCCAATCGACCATAAAGGCCTGATTGGTGGAGTGCTGCAGAGATTGTTGTCCTTCTGGAAGGTTCTCCCATCTCCTCAGAGGAACTCTGGAGCTCTGTCAGAGAGACCATCGGGTTATTGGTCACCTCCCTGAACAAGGCCCTACTTCCCCGATTACTCAGTTTGGCTGGGCAGCCAGCTCTAGGACATAGTCTGGGGTTCAAAACTTCTTCATTTAAGCATGATGGAGTCCCCTGTGTTTTGGGGAAACCTTCAAGCTGCAGAATGTTTTTGGTACTTCCCCAGATTCTGTGTCTGCGACACAATCTTGTCTGAGTCTACGAACAATTTCTTTTCGACCACCATGTCTTGGTTTTTGCTTCTGACATCAAAGATCAATCAAATCAAAGCAAATCAAATTTTATTAGTCACAGTACACATGGTTAGGCAGATGTTAACTGCGAGGTAGCCGAAATGCTTGTGCTTTCTAGTTCCGACCAATGCAGTAAATAACCAACCAAGTAATCTAACTAAACATTCACAACTACTACCTTTATACACAGCAACAAGTGTACCAAGGGATAAAGAATATGTACATAAAGAGTATTACTGAATGAGTAGAGTGGGTAAGAACGGCAAATAAGGCAAGATGCAGTAGATGGTATAGAGAGGATAGATACATATGATGAAAATGAAGGTACTGTAAGGGTAATGTAAAATAAAGTGGCAATAGTTTAAGAAGTGGACTAGTGGTACATGTATTAACATGAAGATGGAGATGCAGTAGAAGATAGTAGAGAAAGTATATATACATATGAGATGAGGTAATGTAGGAGTAATGTAAACATATTGATATTAAGATGGCACATTGTTTAAAGGGTGGCGCTATTGTGTACATTTTTACATAATTTTCCGATACAATTACCCGATTTTTGAAAGTGCTGGAAGGTTGGAGTCAGTAATAGCTGTGGCAGCGGTCGCGGTAAATGTTAGTGCGGTGGCTTCGTTTAACAACAAGATCCTGATGGCCTTGACGAATAGAAGCTGTTTTTTCAGTCTGCCGGTCCTGCTATTGATGCACCTTGTACTGTTACCCTCGCCTTGGATATAGCGTGGTGAAACAGGCAGTCGGCTTGGGTGGTGTTGTCCTTGATGATCTTATATGGCCTGTCCTGTGAACATCGGGTGGTTTGTAGGTGTCCTGGAGGGCAGGTGTTTGCCCCCGGTGATGCGTTCTGCAGACTCACTACCCTCTGGAGAGCCTTGCACGGTTGTGGGCGAGCAGTATGCCGTAACAGGACGGTGAATTACAGCCCGACAGGATGCCTCGCTCTGATTGTCTGATAGAAAGTTGGTGAGTGTCTTTTGGTGACAAGCGAATTTTCTTCAGCTCCTGAGGTTGAAGAGGGCGCTGCTGCGCCTTCTTTCACGACGCTGTCTGTGTGGGTGGAACCAATTCAAGTTGTCCGTGATGTGTAACCCGAGGAATTAAACTTTCCACCTTCTCCACTACTGATCCGTCGATGTGGATGAGGGGGGATGCTCCCTCTGCTGTTTCCTGAAGTCCACAATCATCCTTTTGTTTTGGTTGACGTTGAGTGTGAGGTTATTTACTATTGGTGGTAAAGCAAATTGGAGTGGGTCTTAGGTGTCCGGTAGGGTGGAGGGTGAATGTCTTGACTAGTCCTTCAAAGCCACTTCATGAAATGACGGAAGTGAGTTAAGGGGCGGTAGTTCGTTTAGCTCAGTTACTAGCTTTCTTTGGAACAGAGAAACAATGGTGGCCTCTTGAAGCATGTGGGAGACAGCGACTGGATAAGGATTGATTGAATATGTCGTAAACACACCAAGCCAGCTGGCTGCGCAGCTCTTGAGGATCGCGCTGGGAATGCCGTCTGGGCCTCAGCTTGCGAGGGTTACACGTTTTAAATGTTTTTATCACGTCCGGCTGCCGTGAAGGAGGCCGAGGTTTTGGTAGGGGGCCGTGTCAGTGGCACTGTATTGTCCTTAATAGCGAGGCAAAAAGTTTGTTTAGCCTGTCTGGGAGCGAAGGACATTCCTGGTCCGCGACGGGGCTGGTTTCTTTTTGTAATCCGTGATTGACTGTAGAACCCTGCACAATACCTCTTAGTGTTGAGCTGTTGAATTGCGACTCGATTTTGTTCTCTGTACTGGGACTTAAGCCTGTTTGATTGCCTTGCGGAAGAGAATAGCTGTACAGTTTGTATTTCGGTCATGCTTCCGGTCACCTGCCCTGGTTAAAAGGCAGTGGGGTTTCGCGCTTTCAGTTTCAACGTCGAATGCTGCCCGTCATCACGGTTTCTGGTTGGGGAATGTTTTAAATCGTTTGCTGTGGGTACGACATCGTCAATGCACTTTCCTAATGAACTCGCTCACCGAATAGCATTTGTCAATATTGTTTTTGTTGGACGCATGGCAGGAACAATTTCCAAATCACGTGATCGAAGCAGTCTTAGAAGCGTGTAGATCAATTGGTCGGAACCAGCGTTGAACAGACTGAGCGGGAGCTTGTTGTTTTAGTTCTGTGTAGGCTGGAATCACAAAATGAGTCGTGGTCAGCTTTTTCCGAAAGGGGGCGGGGGAGGGCTTATATGCTCGCGGAAATTAGTATAACATGATTCTAGGGGTTTTTTCCAGCCCTGGTAGCACAATCATAGATATTCTGATAGAATTTTAGGGGTTTTGTTTTTTAAGATTAGCCTTGTTAAAAATCCAGCTACGATGAATGCAGCCTCTAGGGTGGTGTGGTTCAGTTTTACAAAGGGTCAGATAAAGTTCGTTCAGGGGCCATCGATGTGTCTGCTTGGGGGAATATATACGGCTGTGATTATGATGAAGAGAAATTCCCTTGGTAGGATAATGCGGTCGACATTTTATTGTGAGGAGTTCTAGATTCAAAGGTGACCAGAATGACTGTGAGTTCGCCTGTGTGTTGTTATGATGTCACACCACGTCTCGTTAATCATAAGGCATAACCCCCGCCCCTCTCTTAACCAGAAAGATGTTTGTTTCTGTCAGCGCGATGCATGAAGAAACCAGCTGGCTGCACGACCCGTTACGCGTCTCTTGAGTTAGCCAAATGTTTTCCGTGAAGCCAGAGCACGTTGCAATCCCTGATGTCTCTCTGGCATGCTTACCCGTGCTCGGATTTCATCAAACCTTATTGTCAAGAGACGGACATTGGCGAAGTAGTATGCTCGGGAGTGGAGCGGATGTGCCCGTCTCCGAAGCCTGGCCAGGAGACGGCCTCGTTTTGCCCCTTTTACGGCGTCGCACAGGGTCGCTCGGCTGGGATCAGATCATTGTATTGGGTGGAAGGCAAAACACTGATTCCGTTCGGGAAAGTCAATATTCCTGGTAGGAACGATGATGAGTTTGAAGTTATCGTATATATTCAAGTAGTTCCTCCGCTGTATGTAATGAAACCTAGATTACCTGGGGTACCGATGTAAGAATAACACATAAAAACAAAATACTGCATATTTTCCAAGGAACGCGAAGCGAAAGGCGGCCATCGTCGTTTGGCGCGGGAATGTTGTACTGTCAACTGTGGGACTTTATATAGACCAGGTGTGTGCCTTCAAATTTGCCCAATCAATTGAATTTACGCCAAAGGTGGACTCCAATCAAGTTGTATTATACATCTCAAGGATGGGTATTGTGTGTAGATTGAGTTTACTGCCTGTAAGTAACAAAATTGTGAAAAAATCCAGGGGTTCTGAATCCTTTCGACGGCACTGTAATAAACCGTTG
>NW_019944845.1:37021-51868 GCF_002910315.2 Salvelinus sp. IW2-2015 | reverse complement strand
TCGTTCTCCCTCCCTGCTCTCTCTCCAGGTGTTCCGGTGCCTGCCGTCCTCCTGGTTCGTAACATGTCTGAGTTAGAGAGTTACCAGACGAACCCAGGCCTGGCCCAGTCGACGCAGGTAAAGCCCAGGAGGAGCTAAGGAGGATCAGAGGGTTCCTGGTTCAATTCCCTCTGGACTTCCTCTCAGAACAGAACCTAATGCCTTCTGTTGGGACCAAGGAGGGCATGGTGCCTACTGAGATCTGGACCTAGAGGACTAGATAACACCAACACACACACACACCACACACAACACACACACCACACACACACACACACACACACACACACACACACACACAACCACACACACTCACACACACACACACACACACACACACACAGACCACTGCATTGAACTGTGGATGTTTAGACTGAAATCTGGACCTCCAGCTGATAGGTGACAACTTAAACCACAAACATGGAGGACCATGATGCCGCTTGGCCCATCACATCCACAACTCAGCCAATGAGACTGCTTCCCACGCGGACTAATGAGGAAGTGCAGGGCTCTCATATCCATTCAGGAGGACACAACGCTACAGGATATTCAGATAGAAATATATTGTGTAGAACAGATCGTCACCTCTCATCATGTAGGATAGGGACCTGTTTAGCTCCACATTAATATATTTCTATCTGCAAATGTGTAGGTTTTGAATGTTTCACCTGACTGAATACACCTGAAAATGGGTGAAGAAAATGAGCACCTCAGTTCAAGTAGAACCTCCTTCATTTCTAAATGTTTTGTCCTGTTTTGTGCCTTCTGAACGCGACCCTGGACACTCTCCTATGCCTGTCACCTACTCCGTTGGTTATGCATGTTCGTATGGTCGTAGCACTACGTAAGCGTACATACCGTCTTTAGCTGTAGTGCCTAACGTTCTGTTTGTTGTTTTCTAGAATAGAGGTTGTCTTTGAGAAGAACACATGTAAATGTTTACAATCTAAATRTGGAATTGTTCTGTAAAATCGTAATTGTAAAACGAGACTTTTAACGCTCACCATAAATGTCACGTTAAGTGAAACACAGAATGTCACGATAAACACTCACTGAATTTCATCATGAATCACAACTACCTACAGCCTTCTGCCTTTAATACACCTACTGTTCTATCATGCCCTGTAAGTATTTGTATTGCCTGTTGTATAAATAATGTATCATATTGCCTATTATTTAATTAAATCATCAATCCCATCATTTCTAAATACATGTTCAATATACTTTATAAGAAAATCAACTTTACTGGAGAGACTGGCGTGCTGTTGTGGTCCTCAACTGCCAGTGTCATGTCAGCATAGATCTATTCTACTGTAACGATGACTGGGATGAGCACATAACCGATGGGATGCGCTTACCAACGTCAGTCCACACCACCCAACAGAGGGCGCCACACACCCATCTAGCTCTGTCTGTCTGTCTGCATTTACGTACTTAAAACGTATGACTGATTGATTGATTGATTGATTGATTGATTGATTGGCTGATTAACGTGAGAGGAGGAGCAGGCTCCAGTGTAAAATACATTATGTACCATGTAGCTGTATACACCAGCTCTGCTCAGGCACCTAGTGGGAGCTATGGGGTTAATGTAAAATCCTTCCGTTACTTCCTTATCGCTGTCATGCGATGTCACGCTTCTCTCTCTTTTGAGAAATGCCTGAATAATTTGATGCGGTTGGAGAAAAACGGCAAGTTATGCGTGCACACTTTTGATTTTGAATTGGTCTACTTTGTTTTTCTACCTTGTTTTGTTTCTTCATATTAGAACTTGACATTCTGCTGTGGTGGAATGTCTGTGCTGTATGGAGTAAACCCCGTGACTAAGTAAATATATAATTTCTTCAAACACACAGAGCACTGCCCTTTGAGATAAAATGGGTGAAACAAGACGACGAGCTGTTAAAATAGTTATTCAGATAACTTGCCAACTTCTATGGGTAAGATCTTGCAGCGCTAAGCAAATCCGATACACCGCTGACCATAATGTKCTTCTGCTTTGTACGTCCTGTAAAACTGTTTAAGCTAACATACGTCGAGGAATGGCAAATCACTTATAAATATTGTAATATTTATTTCACTTCAGCCTATTGCATATTTCTATGCACTTTTGATATGTATTGTTCATTTTGTCCACTGAAAAACTATAATGTATCTCATTAAAAGAGAATGTGCTGTGCATTATCTAGCCAACAGCTTAGAATATGTCATATGAAGTGTTTCCACCACTCTTTGTCTCGCTTCTATTCACTCTTGCTACATGTTTACAGATTAATTGCCTAGATGCTGTTGAATCCACATGACTAACTGAATGTGTGTGTGTGTGTGTGTGTAATTCCGTGAGAACTAAGGAAGCCTCAGAGCTAGTGGGACTTTATAGTGGGACATTATTTTACAAGAGCACACACATACATATTTTCAGAAAGATATACATGAAGATTTTTTCTGAATGACTTATTTCTACATTGCACCGTCACAATAATGATTTACTACTGAATGATATGATAAACACTGTCTCCCTCTCTCGTTCCCTCCCTCCCTTCATCTCTAGCTGGCAGGTCTGGTGGTAGGTCTGAGTGGTATGTACCTGTTGTTGAACTACAGACACAATGGCCTCTTCTTTGCCCACACATACATCATCCTCCCAGCATGCCTAGCTCTGGCCAGCGCTACTCTCCTATTGGCCAGCGGAGGACTGGGCATCTGGGTGTCCCTCAGAAAGTCAGCCTTGCTACAGGGTGTGGTGAGTTTTTGTGTGTACTTGCGTGTGTCTGAATATAATAAAATGTATGTATTTTTGCTTTTCATAGCTCTGATGCTATGCGTCCTCTACAGTTTGGGATACAGCTTATCACCTTATCTGTTGTCATGGCCATTTCAGTTTGTCTATCTGCTGGTCATGGTTTTCTGCCTGGAGGCAACTGCTGCTGCTCTGGCCTAYGTCAACGCAGGAAAGGTACTTAGATATATATGGTGTTACAAAACTACCAAACGAGCACACATCCCCATATTTGACATTCTACACTGAGTGTACAAAACAATGACACCTTCTCTTTCCATGACATGGCTTTCACCTGGTTAGTCTATGATCCCTTATTGATGTCACTTGTTAAATCCACTTCAATTAGTGTAGATGAAGGGGGGGAGACAGTTAAAAGACGACTTTTTAATCCTTGATACAATTGAGACATGGCTTGTGTAGGTGTGCCATTCAGAGGGTGAATGGGTAAGACAGAATATCTAAGTGCCTTTGAATGGGGTATGGTAGTAGGTGTCAGGCGCACCGGTTTGTGTCAAGAATTGCAACGCGGCTGTTTTTCACACCAGTTTCCCGTGTGTATCAATGGTCCACCACCCAAAGGACATCCAGCCAACTTGTGGGAATCATTGGAGTCAACATGGGCTAGCATCCCTGTGGAACTCTTTCGACACCTTGTGGAGTCCATGCCCCGAGTAATGAAGGCTGTTCTGAGGGCAAAAGTGCGGGGTACAACTCAAAATGAGGAAGGTGTCCTTAATGTTTTGTACACTCACTGTATGTTATACTTATGATAAATAACATGATGTGRCTGACCTGCTTTCAGGTGGATTCTGAGCTGGCTCCCTTCAGTAGTGTTTTTCAAAGATACACAGGAAGAAGTCAGGACCCATACTCTGATGCTGTGGACGCCACACAGAAAGAGGTGTGTGTGGGGTGTGGGGGGGGGGTGAATCTGAACTGATCTAATGACTATCTGTGATGTGAATCCTCTCCAGTTACAGTGCTGTGGAATCTATGACTACCGTGACTGGTTGGCCACGCCCTGGTTTAACCACAGTGGGCGGGGCAGTGTGCCTCACAGCTGCTGTAATTCCACCTACCACACCTGTAACGGTACCCTAGAGCTGCCCGGGCTACTATATCCAAAGGTNACACACACACACACACACACACACACACACACACACACACACACACACACACACACACACCAGCCCTGGCACTCTGTGGTGATCCAAAGGTATGTTCATACATACACACCTGGGCAGCATTTAATTCCAGAGAGATGTCACTCCCCTTACCCAGTTGTGTGTGTGTATCCTCTCCCTCAGGGCTGCCAGGTGAAAGCTGGAGGAGGCCTTGCTTTTTGTTCTGCATCTCATCATCTGGTCATCGCTGGCAGTGGCGCTAGTGGAGGTGGGAACCACTAGAGGGCACTGTGGGGTATAGTGGAACAACATAAGGGTCACGTAGCAGAACATTTTACAACAGAAAAAAAAAATGGGTGTTTCTTATTGGACAAGATCAGGTACAGTAGTGCCTGGTGTAACCATACTAGTCTCTCACTCTCTCTCACTCTCTCTCACTCTCTCTCACTCTCTCTGTCTCTGTCTCTCAGACTGTAGGGTTTGTGAGTGTGGCTCAGCTGATGAGGGACCAGCCTCTGTTGGAGTATGGAATACTAGACAGGGAGTGGGCCTGAACCAGAGTGGCAGAAAGTATTCTGGACTGAAAATCTGCTTTAGATATACATATACTATGTCCTGGAAGTTGGTAAAGTTCATGATGCTGAGGACCTTAAAGGCCCTGTGTAGTCAAAAATGTGATTCCCCCCCCCAGTGTTTTATATAATAATTCCACACTGAAGTTGGAAGAATACTGTGAAATTGTGAAAATGCTGATAATGCCCTTTTAGTGTAAGAGCTGTTTGAAAAGACTGCTCTCTAGGTGTGTGGGTGGGGGGTTATAGTTGTCTGGGCAGCTCCAGAGCCCCTAGGGTACCATTACAGGTAATTGACGTAATCATCGCYGATCTTGTTGGTGAAACTGCTTTAAAAGAGTGATTATCTTGCTTTCACTAAACTAATGTATACACATCCGTGAAGGGAGGAAGGAAGCTGTACTCTAAAAGTGTTAAGTGTCCTACACTTCTGCATACACTTCCTTCGTTTCATAAGGATCAACTGGAATATGTAATGGCCTCTGTTTTGGTTGGTCTGTTTTGTTTTTGTTCACTGATGTAGATGCATGCTTGTTAAAGAAACCACTCCATCAAAAAAAATGGTCAACATGTCACATGTCCATCAGATGACATATTAATGACATTTTTACACTACCCTGCACGGCTTTTGAGTAATTGACTGGTTGAAACTATGTTGTGTGGCTATTGTTTGATTGTAACTTACCAGTATGTAGCTGGGTGATTCTGCAATTTAGSGCACTTTGGCCCTGCAAGCTTTCAGAAATGAAAAGTTATTGAACCATCATTTTACTAGTATTATAATTGTCTTTGATTTGTCTAGGAATGTATATATTTTTCTCATACAGCCACAGACACATTTTATTTCCATCACGTCATTAAACATCAATTTTAGTTAAATTAATTATATATTTCATTTTTAACACATTTCTTATACATTTGTATATTAACTTGTATTTTATGTGATTTAAGGTTTTCCTAATATTAATAATTCAACACGACGCCTGAACTTATAGACTTGCCTTTGTGACAGCTGAAAAAGATCATGAAAAATAAGATATTTCCACCCAACCTTTTTTTTTTGAGATTATGATCATTTCCCTATATAAAACAAATCAATGTAAGTTATACATAATATACTAATGTACCTAAAATATATGGGTGTGGGGGGAATGACAAGGTGTGGTGGACATCTATTAAAAAAAAAACACGGATAAAACAATATTTTATTGCAAACRTTTTGAATAACAACCATTGTTAAACATTTTATAAGACAGTAACATTCCAAAAGTAGCCGATGGGCATAATTCAAGGAAGTAGGCCAGTGTTTTTGAAAGATGGGCCCGGATAGCAAAGGGGTCATCTGCACAGAAGAGCTCAGTGAGCAAAGTGAAACTATCATTTGTGTATATTTCTAATCGACCTGGCCCGGGTATCCTGGAAGGATATTGACCTCATCCCGTCAGTAGAGGATGCCTGGTTGCTCTTTTAAAAGTGCTTTCCTCACCATCTTAAATAAGCATGCCCCATTCAAAAAAATGTAGACCTAAGAACAGATCTAGCCCTTGGTTCACGCCAGACTTGACTGCCCTTGACCAGCACAAAACATCATGTGGTGTACTGCATTAGCATCAAATAGCCCCCGCGATATGCAACTTTTCAGGGGAGTCAAGAACCAATATACACAGTCAGTTAGGAAAGCTAAGGCTAGCTTTTTCAAACAAAAATGTGCATCCTCTAATTCTAAAAAGGTTTTGGACACTGTAAAGTCTATGGAGAATAAGAGCTCCTCTTCCCAGCTGCTCACTGTACTGAGGCTAGGAAACATTGTCACCACCAATAAATCCACGATAATCGAGAATTTAAATAAGCATTTTTCTACGACTGCCCATGCTTTCCACCTGGCCACCCCTACCCTGGCCAACAGCTCTGCACCCCCTGCAAAAACTTGAAAAGTTGACTAAGCCCCCCCCCACTTCTCCTTCACCCAAATCCAGACAGCTGACGTTCTGAAAGAGCTGCAAAATATGGATTCATACAAATCAGCGGGGCTAGACAATCTGGACCTTCTCTAAAATTATCAGCTGAAATTGTTGCAACCCCTATTACTAGCCTGTTCAACTTCTCTTTTGTATCGTCTGAGATCCCCATAGATTGGAAAGCTGCCGCGGTCATCCCCCTCTTCAAAGGGGGAGACACTCTAGACCCTAACTGTTATAGACCTATATCTATCCTACCCTTCCTTTCTAAGGTCTTCGAAAGCCAAGTTAACATACAGATCACTGACCATTTTGAATCCCACCGTACCTTCTCCACTATGCAATCTGGTTTCCCGAGCTGGTCATGGGTGCACCTCAGCCACGCTCAAGGTCCTAAACGACATCATAACCGCCATCGATAAAAGACAGTACTGTGCCGCCGTCTTCATCGACCTGGCCAAGGCTTTCGACTCTGTCAATCACTGCATTCTTATCGGCAGACTCAATAGCCTTGGTTTCTCTAATGACTGCCTCGCCTGGTTCACCAACTATTTCTCAGAGTTCAGTGTGTCAAATCGGAGGGCCTGTTGTCCGGACCTCTGGCGGTCTCTATGGGGGTGCCACAGGATTCAATTCTCGGCCGACTCTTTTTTTCTGTATATATTAATGATGTCGCTCTTGCTGCTGGTGATTCTCTGATCCACCTCTACGCAAACGACACCATTCTGTATACATCTGGCCCTTCTTTGGACACTGTCTTAACTAACCTCCAAATGAGCTTCAATGCCATACAACACTCCTTCCATGGCCTCCAACTGCTTTTAAATGCTAGTAAAACTAAATGCATGTTCTTCAACTGAATGCTGCCCGCCTAGCATCACTACTCTGGACGGTTCTGACTTAGAATATGTGGACAACTACAAATACCTAGGTGTCTGGTTAGACTGTAAACTCTCCTTCCAGACTCACATTAAGCATCTCCAATCCCAAATTAAATCTAGAATCGGCTTCCTATTTCGCAACAAAGCCTCCTTCACTCATGCTGCCAAACATCCCCTTGTAAAACTGACTATCCTACCGCTCCTTGACTTCGGCGATGTAATTTACAAAATAGCCTCCAACACTCTTCTCAGCAAATTGGATGTGGTCTATCACAGTGCCATCTGTTTTGTCACCAAAGCCCCATATACTACCCACCACTGCAACCTGTATGCTCTCGTTGGCTGGTCCTCGCTACATATTCGTCGCCAAACCCACTGGCTCCAGGTCATCTATAAGTCTTTGCTAGGTAAAGCCCCGCCTTATCTCAGCTCACTGGTCACCATAGCAGCACCCACTCGTAGCACGTGCTCCAGCAGGTATATTTCACTGGTCATCCCCAAAGCCAGCTCCTCCTTTGGCCGCCTTTCCTTCCAGTTCTCTGCTGCCAATGACTGAAACGAATTGCAAAAATCACTGAAGCTGGAGACTTATATCTTCCTCTAACTTTAAGCATCAGCTGTCAGAGCAGCTTACCGATCACTGTACCTGTACACAGCCCATCTGTAAATAGCACACCCAACTACCTCATCCCAATATTATTAATTTTTTTTGCTCTTTTGCACCCCAGTATCTCTACTTGCACATCTATCATTCCAGTGTTAATGCTAAATTGTAATTATTTTGTCTCTATGTCCTATTTATTGCATTACCTCCCTAATTCTTACTACATTTGCACACACTGTACATAGACTTATCTATTGTGTTATTGCCTGTACGTTTGTTTATCCCATGTGTAGCTCTGTGTTGTTGTTTTTGTCGCACTRCTTTGCWTYATCTTGGCCAGATCGCAGTTGTAAATGAGAACTTGTTCTCAACTAGCCTACCTGGTTAAATAAAGGTKAAATAAAATAAATCCAACACAGGTGTGGAGAGTCACCTACTTGTGAGAATCGCCAAAGTGAATTGCCTGGATTTCACTGGTGTATTTACACAGGTAGTTCTCTGCAAAGACTCAACTAGGTTCTCACAGTACAAAAACTCTAACTTTCTCATTKTTGCTGCAGCTGATCACTTTGTGATGCTGTAGTTTGTCCGCCATGAACTGGAGGTTGCCGTGGGTTTTGCAGAGACATCTGTTCCTATCCTGGACTGTTGGCATGACAACCCAAAAAGCAACGCATTTTGCAGAATTCCTAGTAGGACATTTTAATCTCTGAATATTCCCTCTTAAACTTCTGATAAAGGATCTGAATTGTGCCATTCAAGAAGCGCTTCTGCTTTTTTTCTTGTTCCTCGTTAGTTTGTCCTTTTTCCCTGTTGTTGCGCTACACTCTTAAAAGAAAAGGTTCTTGGAGTATCCTTTAGGGGTTCTTCAAATTGAAACTATGGGGGAACCCCTTTGAAAGGGTTCATCAAAGAACCCCTCTTAATGGATCCTCTAAGAGCCTTTTGAAGAACATTTTGGGGTTCATTTTTGAACTACCTCCCCTATTATTATTATTATTATTAGTAATAATGCACAATAATAACAACACAATATTTTAGTAGTCAGTGTTTATAAAAAATTATACCACAAATTAAAGAAATTATAGCCTGTTTGGAAATGACTGACAATAAAAAATATATTCTCTACACAAACAATATTTACAATATATTTACAATATTTACATCACATCACATCTGCTGCAGCCATGTGCTTCAGTGTCACAATAAGTTTCCATGGTCACTAAATTAACATTCTCATCACTACCAAAGGACAGGTATATTTTGTATWAAAAAAACAATATAAATGGCWTACTCACTAAATATTGATATAGATTTTATTTGATTGACTCTTTCTCTAGTAGATAACATGATATAATGTGTAATTATTAACGTGTTCTCATAGAAAAACATAGTAGAAGCTCAAAAGTCTGCGTCGGGGACAAGGACAAAACAGTGAAATTGAGGTATAAAATGCATCTGAAAAGTTGCTAAAATACTTGATAGAGAGGTGTTCAAAATATCTGGGGTGATTGTACTGTGAACTTAACATATATATATATAAAACATATTTTTAAATAAAATACCTAAAATTGACCCCGAGGACATAGAAGTGCCCGTAGTTGCAGAATCACCCTGGTATGTACCCACATCWGTAATTGGCAAGGGMAGTAACAAATCATCTGCAGAGGTGGGCGTGGAACTGCTTTCGTCAGCGGTCCTCTTGGTTTTGGTGCCTGCGAGAAGGAGCTGCCAGCTAACGTTAGCTAGCTAAAAAAAACGGAACGATTGACAGACAAGAACAGCGAAAGCACCAACAACAAAAAGCTGGTAAGTTAGCAATATGGTTGTCGAACTAGCTATGTTGTAGTAATCCAGTTGTTGATTTACCATTTCGCTCTGCTACAACAAAGCCGAATGCCAGCAATGGGGGTTTGGAGGCCCCACCAGTGCCAGATAGCTAACCACAGAATGATATTTGAGCAAATTTTTGCCAATTTGGATAATCTAGCTAGCTGGCTAACAAGGCCCTGAACAAGGTGTCGGAGTTTTAGGTGGGAGAGAGGGACCGCATTCAACACATGCTCGCGAAAATAAGGGAACGGTTGGCATAGGGCCTAGTTAACGTTTTCCTGCAACAATGTGTTCGCTAACGTTAATTAGCAGGGCAATGTCCATTTGCTTTGCGTCAGCAAATGTTTTTTTTCTTCCTTTTGCATTTAGGAAACTAGCTGCTGCTAGCTAGTTATTAACTAGCCAGTTAGTAAGCAACCAAAGTGTTCACGCCCCCTGGTGTAAATAGTTGCTAGATATTTATATAACTCGCTAGGTACTAACGTTAGCTAGTTCACACAAACTAGTAACTAACGTTGCGGTTGGAATGTTTTGCTCTTATTTGTCTACCGTAGTGCTCGATGAGGCAACGTTAGCCACAAACAGGCCAAATCTAGYTACAGTAGTTGGCTAATACGTTAGTTCGCCAACGTGCTAGCTAGCTACTGTGTACAGTCTGGTTGCTAACTAAATATGCCACAAATAATAAGTCATCAAGATAACAGTCGTAATAGCTCAGTGGTCGTAAGATAGTTAGCCACTCAGGGACTAACAAAATAATGCTCTGCTCTTCTTCACAGGTGCGTCAGAAGGGGGAGGCTCAATTTACCGTTTCGTTTTTGTTTAGCTCATTATTAATTTTGTTTGAAAACAAACCCTACCCCCTCACCCCTATTATTTTTTTGTTGGTCCCATATACATTATTTTGTTTGTGATACCTCCTCCAGCTTTGGGAGCAGTGMGGGGTCTTCATGGCTGTTCGAAGAGGCCACATCAGGTACCTAAAAGTGAGTATGAATTTTCCCATTAGAGGAGGATCTAGATCAGTCTTAAAGTAATTATATTGTAACAATTGTAATCTAGCTAGCTATTTAATCAGATTGCATTAATATGTTGTGTGTTGGCCCATGGTTTTCGAATGTATTGATCAACACTGGGGCTTCAATATCACTATATACACTCCTACGCTTATTAACATACTGGTATAAATATTTATTATTGCTCGCAAGTAGAGAAAAAGGCATATGAATTATCCTCATAGTCAGACCCATCAGTATTGGTCATCATGTTTACTAGTGAAATACAGGAGTTTCATTCATCCAAGGGCCTGCTGGATGGCTAACTGTCTTACCCCACAGAATACACAATCAGATAGCCCCTCTGAATGAATGGAGCTCTGTCAGAACACAGCACTGAGGCCTGGTCAAGGGGATGCAATGTTCAGAACAGGGGTAGCAGCTAGCTAACCCTCTACCCACWGGGCAGGGGTTGCGTTAATCTGCATTTTCAAAACGCAGACCATTAAAAATCTGTTTTAAACCATTTCACCTGAGTTTTTTATATTGAAAGTCGTTTTTTGTTGTTGCTTCAGTCRAGTGATTGGGGGGGTTGCAACTATAGTTTTGCTTAACAGAACACAGGTTAGTGCAACACATTCTGCAGAAAATAGCTTCATTTTCATCAGATGACAACAGAAGTGCAAGCCTATTTGGCTAGCAGTCACACGGGTACATTTTCTTACATATGAAAAAGCAAGGTATTTCTTTCAAAAACTTTACATGACCATCATATTTCTAATGTTTATCATAGAAAGAATGTAGTCAGGTACATTTCCTAATGTTTTGCTTCAATTTAATTGAGCATTTACCATAAAATAGTTGCATTTTACTGGAGAAAATGAGCCTACACCTAGAAAAGTAACGGAGAAAAGYAGCTACACATCAGAGTGCTGTCTGCTGATTATAATGCCTGTCTGTGAATTCGCATCTGAGTGGAGAAGTGCAACTGAAGCAAAAAATTAGTCTGATACCGAGCAGGAATTACAATAAGCATTTTAGATTTGCTTTTGCAAAACGCAGCAAGATATTTCTTGTTTTTTATTTTCTGTGTGAAAAACGCAGAATTCTGGGTAAGCAGGCGTTTGCTCACAAGGCAGGTTCTAACATCCACGATGGTTGATTTCTACTAATCAACGCCGCAAAGCAGGGCTTGAGCAAAAGCCTGCACACCCAGTAGCWCTCCGGGAGGAAGGGTTGGTTACCCCTGGTTTAGAACTCTGTCAGACCACAACAACCAGGCTTGGTCAGTGGGATGAAGTGATTAGAACACTGCAGAAATAAGTGAAATGTGGTGGGGCTGACTGGGACTTTCTCCATTCTACACAACAGAATCATCTCAATGTTCTGTGACGTTTGTGGTCTCTGGATCTCAACCTCTTATCCCGGAGCAGTGTCGGGGCTGGCTGGGTATAGGCGTGTTTTAAAATAATGCCTGGTCCATGATTATGTAGCTGAGAGTAGAGTCTGGCTGTGAAAGTACTGCGGGTGATTCACTTGTGGGTAAGAGGAGCTGCTGTCATTGCTGCCATCCACCAAGGTGCCCCTTAAATCTGGGGCATAATTAGGCTCTGTAGATTAGGATGCTATGTTTACAATGTTGCATGTAGAATTGTAAAAATTTTATATTATTGTTTTCCTTTTTATGATTTAAAATCTGCATCCCGTTGACGTTTCAGCCATGCTGGTTTACTTCCGAATGCCTGTTTTTCTCTTAACTGTGCCCCCCTCTCGCTCTCCCCTCCCTCCCCAGGAGGTGTATGACATGTCCAACGGCTACGAGGATCACATGGGAGGAGGAGATGAGGTGACGGATGCCAAGACCAACCTGATAGTCAACTACCTTCCCCAGAGCATGAGCCAGGACGAGCTACGCAGCCTCTTCAGCAGCATTGGCGAGGTGGAGTCCGCCAAGCTCATACGGGACAAAGTGGCAGGTACGGAACACCTTGTCCCACAATGCACTACAGGTGTGTGACCTATGWCCTTGGAGTAGAATGGCTGGAGGAGTTGGTCTGCTGCGTGTAGGGCTCACATTTACAGGGGTGTGTTCGGTGAACATTTAGCTATGTTGCGTCCTACTGAACACGACTCAGRGGTACCTTTAACAAACCGTGGGGACCCCCATAATTTTTGAAATATTACAAAGGGCACCTCCATAACATGTTTGTTCAAGCCAACCAGTCAGTGTGTAGAGTAACTGGTRTAYTGCCCTGTCTRCCTCTTGTAGGTGTATGAGAACTGCTGATGAGACAGACATCTTTGACATGCTCACTAGTAACTTTGTGGTGAGATGTTTGTAGTATCTATGCAAACAGCTTCATGTCATATGTTCTGTTTAGGACTATGTCTCGCTGCAATTTGAACATTTGTCCTCCTAAACTTGATAGTTGAGGTATTCCAAATAGKTGTTTTGTGTAAKGCTGTTGGTGTAGATATTTACCCATGCTCTCGATCTGTCYGTGAKGGGCTCGGCTTTCCTTATTCCAGGAAARCAGTCCAGTTTKGTTGAAGCCTATTTCTTTGTTACTTGTTTTACGACTATAAACCATCAAAATAAGGTCGCACACTCCATGTGTWATCTCCCAGCAATTTAATGGKTATTTACCAACGTTTTGGCATCACTGTGCCTTCTTCAGGGCGCTGGAAACGTTGGTAAATACCCATTAAATTGCTGGGAGATTACACATGGAGTGTGCAACTCTCTTTATTTTTGATAGTTTATTCGCCGTTAGTCAGTACCTCCACACACTTATTCTGGGTGTGCACCAGCTCATGTTTTTTTATCTACTTGTTTTACGACTAGCATGCATTGTGTAGATTTGTTTTGTTTAATCATTTATTTGACCAGTGTGCCGATTTTTTTGAAACTATACAACGTTTTTTTATTTTATTTTATTGTTTTCCTTTTTTTTTCTCTAGGCCACAGTTTAGGGTACGGATTTGTTAACTATCTTACCCCTAGCGATGCAGAAAGAGCTATCAATACTCTGAATGGACTAAGGCTACAGTCTAAAACTATCAAGGTAACGTGCAATAAGGTGTTCCTACAGTACTGTGTCAACCCAACCATGTCATGTCATTTAAACTAGCCCTTCTCTACTGAGGCTGACCGTCAAATCGACCCCTAGACGCTTCCTCCTAGACCCTCCTATGGATCTGAAAGGATTGTGTGGGTGTTAGCAATATGGTGTTATGTTAGCCTTTCTTTTCCTTTTGCTAATACCAACCCATTTCGTTTGATGGGCATGTAGTGCCTGTGGTTCAGGGTTGGATTTGGGAATCGGCGTTAGTATGGGTCTATATTAGACAGGACAAGACCACGTCTGATAGATCACTGGCCCCGCTTCTGACGGATGGAGTAGAGAAGTGCCACCGTATTTTCAGCCTTATTGAAGACTAAACTTTATTTTAATTTCTTTATTCAGCACCACTACTTCAGGTAGAAATTTTTACACGTTAATTTATCATTTAAGTTTGGAACTTTTTATTTGGTTTGGTAGGAGAGGAAAAAAATCACTTCTGAGACTGTTTTTCCCTCCGTTGATTTTGTTACTATAATTGTTGTTTATGTAATTTTGAACACTCGGAAAGTCCTACTTCGATATTTCCCACCACAGCTTACTACGGGAATAGTTTTTCTACGTAAAAGCCACATTGGTCAGTCAAGGCACCCTTTCACTATTTAATTTTCTAGTTTTGGAGACATTACTCATGATAAAACATTACTCATTATAAAAGTAAACTCACGTTTTTGTAAATTCAACACATAGGGCAATTACAAAACATTAATTCGCCAGGATTGCATAAAGATATACAAATATAATAAAAACAACCTTCCAACATCCACTTTTTAGAAGTCATTTCTCATTTCTGGCTAGATATAATTCAGGGTTGTGTGTAATCCTCAGTAGTACACACTGATATTGTCAGTGGTGTTTAATGTGCTCTGTGCTGCCCTCTGGTGTTAGGTTTCATATGCGCGGCCGAGCTCTGACACCATTAAAGACGCCAACC
>NW_019944845.1:33172-36466 GCF_002910315.2 Salvelinus sp. IW2-2015 | reverse complement strand
ACCCAACCTGTACATCAGGCCGCCCCAACCATGCCCGAAAGACGTGAGGACATTCGCCGCTACGACCATCATCAACTCCCTGCTGACCCACCTCGTAGACCACACAACCACAACACTCTAAACCAGGCCCCGGTTGTCTTCTCCCAGCTGAACCTCCTGTCATTATTCGCCCAGGCCTTCTCGGGATCATTCATCCGTTTGAAAGCAGCAACCAGACCACAAAACTACCATCAAAGTCACTACAATTACTAACGTAGAGCGATAAACCCCCACTACAATCTCTCACCTTCGCCGCCATGGCGATCGGCAGCCTCAACGGTTACCGCCTCGGGGACAAGATCCTACAGGTGTCGTTCAAGACCAGCAAAGGCCACAAGTAGAGAGAAATCGTGGGGGGGATAGAGGGAGGAGAGAAACCTCACGCCAGGCTTCTAATATGGAGGGTAAATTGCCACAGTTTGACAAAACAAACTTGTTTTTAGCGTTATCTCACTAAGCCCATTCTCACTCTGCATCTTTGTACTAGTCTAACAGAGAGTCTAGGCTGAGTTTGATATTTCTCTTGTTGTTTTTTTACTCATGATTTGGGATGTTCCAAACGCAGTTATCTATGTCCATCCTGATATGGTGACCAATTTCACGATTCAAGACTAGATTGTTTTTCCTGTGAAACTAAACTAGTGTCACTATGTGCCATATGAATGGTAGGACCACGGTAGGGACTTGGAGAAGGATGCGTCACATTCATACGTCTAGTCCCCCACTGTAGGAGGAAGCATGCTGTCTTAGACGCTGGTTCCAGTGTAGCCTGTACCCTGTCAAGCCATCCACTGTCTCCAGCCATTCTAAAAGAAAAGCACTTTTTAAATCCTTATTGTATAATGTCAGCCGTTATAGAACGTAAATCATACATTGGTCTTCTCTCACCTTGCAGAATCAGTTTTATACACAGCAAGTTAGGTACTGAATGGTACCATTACATAGCAGCGCGTGTGTCCTGTTTTTGGGGGTCTTTTAAAAGTTGAATCTCTGAGAGGCCATGTAAAAAGGTCTGGAGATTTTAAAGTAGGGAAGTGTTTAAGAAGGACCAAAGAAATGGAAGGATAAGCTCTAACTGCCCCAGGGCCCGTTCAAATGCTGATCGAGGATCAGTTTGGCCTTGTCGATCCTAGATCAGCATTCAGTCCTCTGAGAAGCTTTTGTGAATAGGGAAGATGCTTACCGTTATTATTCATTTCCCCTCACCAGTAGTAGTTTGGACATCTGAACAACCGGTACGAAGGCTGAATCTAACATAAAGTGGGGCAACACTGCTCTCTCTCATCCAGTTTGCTGTTTTTGTTAAAAAAAACTAAGTTGTCTCTATCTTTTGATGTTTTTCTTGAATTTTCTTTCTGAGAGAGACTAACTTTTCTTTTTTCGTCGAAGCGTAGATTACTGATCGTAGAGTTGGAAGAGTTTTAATTTAATTTTTTATGCTCATCTCGAGCTAAAGAAGAATTTATGGCCTTTGTGATTTATTTTTGTTGGTATAGATTTGTTTTGATTGTTTTACTTTGCATATGCAATCATTAAATTTTATTTAGATTTGACTCAACATTTTGGTTTTGTTTCTTTTATTTCTTCAGATTTGGTTTGGGGTTTTTCTTTGGGGTTTTCTGTTTAGATTGTGGAAGCTACAGACACCAGACTGCTAATATGATGATACTACAGTATGACACTACTCACCGCACTCCCATTGAGATATTACAGGATGTTTGAATGGTCAACATAAGGTTTAGCTAGACGCCAAGAGGATGCAGTCTCCAGTATAAAACACCTCAGACTTTGGCCTTATTTTCATTCAAGCTTATGTGTGAAACATGAGGCAGAGGGCTTTCAAGGTTTCAAAGATGGGAGTCCTCCAGTTGAGGTACTGAAACAGTCTTGTTCCATGTTAATAGCATCTAGGAGTTACTGATGAACCCATAAGGAGTCTTCTAATACAGGTACTGCAGGAGGCAGTTTGTCACTTATGGACCTTCTTTGATCTGCCTTGCGGCCAACAAACAGTCACCCTGAGAAACTGCCATTTAAAAAAAAAAGTGCAATAACCTAAGAGCTTGGGTAAAAAAAGAAGCTAAACCCAGGCATATTCAAGTGACGTTTTTAGACTTAAAATAAGAGGACTGTAATCGGGAAGAAGACTGGCGGTTGGTTTGACATCAAGCGAATATTCCTACATCTGTTTTTAACATATCTTGGTTGTGCACTTTTCATCACCAAGGCCTTTTCTATGTAGGTTTGAGAATGTAGTCTGTTGGAGAGAAAATAACTGACTACAGCAGCATCACAACACAGGATCAGACAACTGGCTTTAGTTAGTTTCCTGCTGCAGCAGATCTAGGAGCAGTTTACCCTTACACAGTCCTAACCTTCACCATAATGGGTGACACTTGTTTTAGAAAATTAGGGCCTTGTCTCCTGGACTTTCAATAGAGATTCCCCATTGAGCATGATTTTATGTCCAGGAGTAGGCTTCATCTGGGTTCTGGGAACAGCCTAGAAACCAGACTGTATAATTCTCTCTCTTCTAAAAGTATTGTGATCTCTTGTCTTCAGATCTGTAAAGCCTTACTAGTTTCCACATGTGGACAAAAATTACCGCTCCTGTCACAGGGATATCCTCTATGTAAGCCTCAAGTTAGTCACTATTGTTTTTAAGGAGAACATTGAAATATCTCACGGAACAGTCCTGATCAGAGTGCATGCAATATGTGGTGGGTCTTTAAAAAAATTATGGACCAGAAACGGTACTAGAGTGGTTATTCTGAACTGGAAACAGCACTGGAGAGAGTGGTTATTCTGAACTGGAAACAGCACTGGAGAGAGTGGTTATTCTGAACTGGAAACAACTGGAACGGTACTAGAGGGAGAGTGTTTTTATGAACATCGTTGGAAACGGTACCGGGTTTGAGAGAGAGTGTTATTTTCTGAAACTTGGAACAGCACTGTTGAGAGAGGGTTATTCTAAACTGGAAACAGACTGGAGAGAGTAGTTATTCTGACTGGAAACAGCACTGGAGAAGAGTGGTTATTCTGACTGGAAACAGCTTGTAGTGGTATCCTGACTGAAGTACAGAGGAGTGGTTATTCTGAACTGGAAACAGCACTGGAGAGAGTGGTTTATTTCTGAACTGGAAACAGCACTGGAGAGAGTGGTTATTCTGAACTGGAACGGTACTAGAGAGAGTGGTTTTCTGCGAAACGCACTGGAGAAAGTGGAAACCGGTCGACTGGAGAGAGTGGGTAATA
>NW_019944845.1:12838-33147 GCF_002910315.2 Salvelinus sp. IW2-2015 | reverse complement strand
GGTAACTAGAGGAGTAGGTTATTCTATGAACCGGGAAACGGCAACCGTTTGGAGAGAGTGTTATTATGAAACTTGGAAAAGCGACTGGAGAGAGTGGTTATTCTGAACTGGAAACGGTACTAGAGAGAGTGGGTTTATTCTGAAACTGGAAACAGCACTGGAGAGAGTGGTTATTCTGAACTGGAACAGCACTGGAGAGGTGGTTATTCTGAACTGGAAAACGGTACTGGAGAGAGTGGTTTATTTCTGAACTGGCAGGTACTGGAGAGAGTGGTTATTCTGAACTGGAAACAGCAACTGAGAGAGTGGTTTTCTGAACTGTGAAGTCGGTAACTAGAGAGAGTGGTTATTCTGAACGGAACGGCACTGGAAAGAGTGGTTAATATGAACCGGAAACGGTACTGGAGAGAGTGGTTATTCTGAACTGGAAACGGTACTAGAGAGAGAGGTTATTATGAACCGGAAACGGTACCAGAGAGAGTGGTTATTCTGAAACTGGAAACAGCACTGGAGAGAGTAGTTATTCTGACTGGAAACAGCAACTGGAGAGAAGTGGTTATTCTGAACTGGAAACAGCACTGGAGAGAGTGGTTATTCTGAACTGGAACGGTAACTAGAGAGAGTGGTTAATTCTGAACTGGAACAGCAGGTGAACCGGAAACGGTACCAGAGAGAGTGGTTATTATGAACCGGAAACGGTTCACTTGCTTGACTTTGTTCTCATCCTTTTGATATTATTTTTCTATTGAGTTCTACTAATCAGCTCTTGCTTTGCTAGCTTCTCAGAGTGCTACTATGTTGAAATGCTAGTGAGGTTCCTGGAATAACTGAATTATGATTAACTGTTTTTAGCCTTAATGTATGTGGGAGAGATGGAAGAACATGGCAACAGCAGTGGAGGCACAAAGATGTAATTTATTTGACTTGTATGTAGTTTTACATGTTTGTAAATTCTTCGTGTTGGGAGTTTTTTTCCTTTTGACTTTTTTAATGGATTCATTTTGATTTCCTGTTTGGTTTTGGAGGAAGGCCTGTTCAGAACCTGTCTAACACACAATTACTTTGAATAAAATATCTGAAAGCTTTATAAAGCTCAGCAGGATCATCCTTTTGGCTTATTGTGTGCACTGTGAGGAAGGGGTGGGGGAAAATGTTATGCTCAAATCATTACACTTCAAATTTGATTAGAAAATAACAATGTACAAGTATCTTGCATGTACACAAATACAAATAGTTTCTTCAAGATCCTAGGTGTTGGAAGATGTACATCACAGTGAAATCTACTGTAAATCTACCAAAAGACATTGAAATATCAGTTATCCATTCTGTATTTGTTATAATTCAGTTGACAGAGGTAGCGATGAGAGGTTTTACCCATAGTCACTGACTATATTTCAACTCATTTTCAGTACAAAGTCCTGTCAATTTCAGCACTTTCATGGTTGCAACATTCTCAGCAACGGTGACTGGTTGAGAACATTTTAAGGCAACTCCAAAACCTGACTGCAAAATAAAAATGAAAAATGTGCAAATGCAACATTTAAGTCTAAACCATATATATATATATATATATATATATATATATAAAAAAAAAACTATTACTAAATAAACAATATTCACACTCACAGTTGTGTGTTAAACTACCATTATATATCTCTACAATCCTCAATCTCAACTCTGGACCTCGAAGTTAGTTCCACTGCATTTTCTTCGTTGTTCCCCTCTAATCAGGGACTGATTTAGACTTGGGACACCAGGTGGGTGTAATTAATTAGCAGGTAGAACAGAAAACCAACTGGCTCTGGACCTCATAGGGTAAGAGTTGAATACTCCTGTCCTAAAACATTGTGAAAGTGCTTGTCATCTATCTTTACAGTCCCCAGTACATTGAACCAAAATGGTGTCCATAATGCCACCTGGTTGCCTAAAAAGTGTGCTGTACTGCAGTACATTGTGGCACCAAATTGGTGTCCTGAGCAGAATCTGCATTGAGCTAAAGAAGGAAAACTGACTCGGACATAACATGCACCCTAGTGGACCTACTGTATAAGTCCCCGTCACTGGTAGGTTACAGTAGCCTAGATAGCCAGTCACAAAACTATGAGGAAAACCTGCTTCCTCATCATGGCACAGGTGTGATCATCAGACAGCGAAAGTTGAACATTTACCAGACACTAACCAAAGCGACTTAGTGGTGTGAGCAGACCATCAGCCATCAACTGATCCATCAGAGAAAAGTATGAAGACATCACAGTCAACTCCTGATAAATCCACATCAGAAAAGTGCAAACTCTGTTTCAGTGCAGGGTTGTTTCCCAGTCCCATTATAATTCCCCAGTCCAAAGCCATTGATATCAGGACAACCCTATGTATATTCATGTAAATAGAAAGGTCYCTGTTGAAGGCGGGCAGTGCCCCCTGCTGTCTGTCCAGTGACAGTGTCTCAGACCAAACAGTTTGTCTGTGACGCAGGTTGTAGCAGGGGACGGGTTTGTTTGTGACACTGCATGTAGAAGGGGACCGGTTTCTTTGTAACAAAGGTCACAGGTTGTAACAGGGAACRGGTTTCTCCTAAACCTGACACAGGTTGTAAGTGGGGCCAGATCTCTCTGTGACACAGTCACCTTCCACCTCGTAGACATAGTCACAGCGATGGGCATAGTCCATGAGAGGAGCCTCGGACAGGGCACAACTCTGRACACTCTGGCCACCGAAGGAGATCACTGTGTCCCTCTGCACAAAACACACACACAGAACACACACACACAGAGAGAGAGAGAGAACACAGTTAGTCAAAGAGCAGATTCAAACACACTTAAACCTGGTATGATATAGTTGTATTGTAGAGGGGTTAGGGCTGGGGTCAGTGTAAAGGTGGTATATAGTTGTATTGTAGAGGGGTTAGGGCTGGGGTCAGTGTAAATGGTATAGGTTGTTCACCGGCAGAGTTAGCGTTTGACTCCCTCCTCTCAAAGTCCTTCTTACAGAGGTGACACATGATGCCTGCAGCCAGGGCGTCTCCCAACACATTGATCATGGTCCGGAAACGATCCCTGCCGACACAACCAACAGAGGGAACTTAGATGTGACTGTTTAAAGTATCTATGGGGGTTTCTGTCAGATGGCCACAGGACAGTCCACAAACACTCTCACGGTCAGACACTACAGGACCAGTCACAAACCCTACTCGGTCAGACACTTACAGGACCCAGTCCACAAAACACTCTCGGTCAGACACTTACAGGTTCCCAGTCCACAAAAAACTCTCACGGTCAGACACTTTCAGGTCCCAGTCACAACACACCTCGTCACGGTCAGACAACTTACAGGTCCCAGTCCACAAACACTCTCACGGTCAGACACTCGTACAGACCCAGTGATGGCCACGCTCAGTGTGATGTCAACGGGGGCCAGGCAGCCCAGCAGAGGGTACAAGACGATCACCATGGTAACGACAGGCCGCTGCGGCAATCGCCAGCACGCCCGACACTGGCCGCTTGTGCCTGTGAGTACTTGGAGAAACAAGAAGCAGGGTTCAGGGTGTGTGTGTGGTTGTGCTTGCTATGATGAGCTTGAAGAAACAAGACGCAGGGTCAGGGTGTGTGGTGTGTAGGTTGCTATGATCTGAAAGAAACAAGGAGCAGGTCAGGTGTGTCGTGTTGGTTGCTATATTACTGAGAACAAGAGCAGGGTAGGGTGTGCTGTGTGTGGTTGCTATGAACTGAACGAAGACAAGAGCAGGGTCAGGGTGGCTAGTGGTGTGTGGTTGCGTATGATACTGAAAGAAACAAAGCAGGGTCAGGGTGTGTGTGTGTGGTTGCTTATGATACTGAAGAAACAAGGAGCAGGTCAGGGTGTGTTTGTGTGGTTGCTGTGATACTGGAAGAAACAGAGCAGGGTCAAGGGTGTGTGTGTGGTGGTTGCTGTGATACTGAAGAACGCAGCAGGGTCAGGGTGTGTGTGTGTGTGGTTGCTGTGCACAGAAGTAACTAAGAGAGTAACAGAGAGAGACTCTTGTGTAGACAGTCCTGACTGATGGTGACCAGCTGACCAAAGTCCAGTTCGTATCGTTCGACCTGAGCGATAAAAATGGCTGCCACGGCCTCGTAGAGGGCTGTCCCGTCCATATGTTGATGGTGGGGACAGAAGGACAAACCTGGCGATCTGTCTGTCCACTCCACAGTTCTCCAATAGACATATTCATGTGATGGCAGTTGGCGGAACTGGAGGAGGTTGCCAGGGCGATGACCAGAGCCTGTAACAGGCCTCTGATGTAGGTGAAGGGGTTTTTGCGTGTGATTACAAAGTAGAAGAGCGGCAGCAGGATGAGTCCGTGGACAAACAGGCCGGCTAACACTGTGATGAAGTACATCCCCAGCTTCTCTCCCAGGTGGGCGGGGTCATGCATGTCCAGGATCTTCCCTGCTACCAGGAACACAATGCCGAAAGGGAAATACCTGGAAAAAGATCAATRAATTATAAATACCTCAAAATAAATGAGGCAAGCAAGCAACGGGCCTTTGTGATTCTGTCTCTGTCCACCAGGCGTTGTCATGCCACCTGTGTTTTGGGCTTCCTAAGAACTCAAGCAGCTTTGGGTTGACCTGGCTCACCTTGATGACCTGVCACACCTGAAATGCAGACATATACTGAGCTAATGACTAAGGGGGAGGGGGGGAGGGGGGAGGGAGGAAGATGTGTTGGTGAGATCCACTTCTAATCTCAATCTAAATGAATCCTCCCATTCTCAATCCTCCAGATCAAGATTACCAGACCTTTACATGTGAAGGAGAGTTCAGACAGGTGACTTTGCTGTGTGTGTCCCAACAACTCACCACATGGCAGCATTGATGATCTTCATAACACACTCGTTGACACACTGACACACATTGACCAATGGAGCGCCTCTCTCGCCCATCTTCCCCAGGAGCAGGCCTGCACAGAGAAAACACACAGGGTCAGGAGCAGGCCTGCACAGAGAAAACACACAGGGTCAGGAGCAGGCCTGCACAGAGAAAACACACTGGGTCAGGAGCAGGCCTGCACAGAGAAAACACACAGGGTCAGAAGCAGGCGTGATTGGAAGGGCGTGTGTGTGTGTACTCGTGTATCCAGTGTGTCATTTGTGTGTGTTCATTCATGCATACTGTATGTGTGTGTGTGTGTCTCACCCATAGTAGCAGAGAAGATGACAATCCCCAGTACGTTCATGCCAGAGCTGTGGCCAGGGACAATCTTGTACTTGATGTCTGGAGCTGGGGTGATCTCCAGGAAGACAGGGTGGCCCAGCTGAGGGTTGTTGTGGTCGGGCATCACGTAGACGTAGTTGGCCTGGGACTCCACCAAACTGGAGGCCACTATGGGCACCAGGTCTGTACGGTACTGTTGAAATGTTGCCTCTATCAGATTGGAKGGAATCATGTTCCTGTCAAAGGGAGAATAACCTGTAAACCATAAAGTCTACAACATTATTGGATATGATTGGAGTTATTCCCTGAGTAATGGGGATGATAATAAAACTGTTTATATGATGTGTGATGTTGTATTGTCATATATGATTTGTTCCGATTTTTTAAGTGAAATCTCTACCTTCAGGTGGACAATCTATTCTATTCTGCTGACCCTGTGTTCCGGTAGCTGACCCTGTGTTCCGGTAGCTGACCCTGTGTTCCGGTAGCTGACCCTGTGTTCCGGTAGCCCTGTCCTGTCACACTGAGCATATAACATGTCAGAAGGTTGGGGTATCTGCTTTCTGTTATCGTCTCAATTTTATCCTGAGTAGGGTCAATTTCTCCTGGTCCGGCCAGAAGCCAAGAGGTCCCCTGTCTCAGAAAGACGTAACAAGACCCTGGACAGAGAGCATGCTGGCAGATACTCATAGACTTCCAGTCATTGTGCTAACGCTGGTTAGCGTTGGCTTGTGAAACGACCTCTAATTTCCTTCATACTGGACACAGAGGCATAAAAATGGTTTCCACGAGTTCATCTGACTCTGGGGAAGTAGACAAAGGGCCTCATTGCCAAAATCCAGAAGTATCCCTTWAAGCTGTCAACCAAACCACAAAACTTGTAGATAGACACAAGGAAACCAAAAGGTTACATTTCCCAAAAGCCAAAGTCGTTGCTCTGACTAGGGTCGTTGTTGACCAAAAGACTTCTCTTCATAGTTGGTCTCGTATTCTCCTGCAACGTCAAAATGTTTCAGCTGTTCTGCAGTCTTCCTAATTAGCATGTCGAAATAATAAAGTTGTCAGAATGATGTCACAATGTGGTAACATCTCCAGGCTGGTTGCCTGTGTTGGTGGTTAAGAGTCCTCATCATTAGGAGTCCTGGTTTATTCATAAAGGATCATGTTACAGCCACTGCCCCGGGGCCAGTCAGCCTATCAGACGTGACAAATGATCTAAAGCACCTCTGACAGTCATACAGCCTACATCCGCCCGCAGGTACACAGCTTTCACTAAAAATACCCATAATCCTCTGGGCTTTGGAGGATTCTTCACATGGAGGGCCTAAGCCACTGCCGGTCCTCGACCTCCCTGCAGTGTGTTCTGGGTAAAGCATTTAGGACACGGTGTGTTCTGAGAAGATAGAGACTTAGTCGTCACTGGGGTACGTTGAGCCAAAGGGGTAAGTCGAGCCACCCTTGTTTCTAGGAAACYATGCAAAAAATGTATAATTTGACCAAATATTTAGGATGTCATGATTTTATGGAATCTGTGAAGGATTTTGGAAAATGGATTTTCACCAAGTCAAATTAATGTATTGTGTTAGAGGTTTCATAATGCTTGCATTATTGTTGGAATATGAGGTAACAACAGGGCCTGGTCTATGTTAAAAKAGTTTWAAAAAGTACAGTGTTAATTAGGTGTTAAGCCTGTGTTAAAAGATGCTTAAAATGATCAAAATATTTGATTGTGTTGGGTTAGGGTTAGGGTTAGGGTTATGGTTAGGGTTAGGGTTGAATTGTGTTGAATTGTGTTTGGGAAATAAAGATAGACATGGTAGTATCTTTAATAAGGTAGTGGTAATTTTTCATTCAGTAGAGAAATTTGTAGGCGKCTTAACTTACCCCCATACCCAGGGTAAGTTGTGCCAAGAGACCACTTTGTTTTGGAAAAGCTCTGTTTTTCCAGGGATACCTGCTGAAATATATGTAGATACAGTATCTTTGTTAGAGATAATGATGTATTTCCCTAGACTGAGTGATACTGAATGTAAAAAATGGCTCAACTTGCCCCACTCTCCCCCAATGATGCCTATTATTAACATGGAGGGTTGACTTGTTTCAGAAGTGAATGTGAACAATATAACCAATAGAATAGTCCCAAATGTGCAAATCCCTCAAGCCACGTGAGCTAAATGACCTTGTTGCTGTTTGAAATGCTATTTACAACCTAAAGACCCCTACTTAATACACACTTCCAGGTAGCTGTATTTAGCTGTACTAGGGGGACTGGGGTGGACTGGAGTTTACTGGTTCTGTACTGGTTTACTGGTTTAAAATGATTAAATCCACACAGAACCACAACACTGCTGGTTACAAAAAAAAGAACAGATCTGATTCCTTGAAGAGTCAGTATTAGCAGGCTATTTAGCGAGCAGGGTCTTAACATCCCTCATGGGACGAGATTCCAGATTTCCACAAGGCTCAGGCAACAGATTCTGACTGCTCTGCTAACACGGACGTTTGAAAGAATCAAATATTTTAGATTTGATTCTTCCTGTCGGGGTTTGTGTGGATTAACCCATAAATAAACCAGCCAATCAGTGAACTCAGTGAACTCCAGTTTTCCTCAGCTAAGTATAAACCATAAAGGTTGTGTAGGCCTGGGTTTCAACAAAAGGCGCGTTGTATACAAGCGCATTGCACTATGGAAAAATGCGCCTTGTAAAGGCAAGTTTCCTGACGTTGGTGGATATTGCATTCATGGTAAACACGGCGGATTCCAGCTCAAGCATAAATGACCGTTAAAAGTCAAGAGCAACGGGCTTGTCCAACRTGYCTTTGATTGAATCCCCAACCTGGTCTCAGAGCATTTCGTATTATTCTGTACGTAAATCCGGGACAGACCATGTAGTATGATATGTTACGTTTTGTAATGTATGTATTCATTTGTGGATGTCCAACACCCATTTCGTATGATATGCTACGAATACAATTTGTATTATGTGTTACGAATTTGTAAAAAGTATGATATGTTACGAAATTCTAGCAAGGTGGCTAGGTGGCTAATTTTAGCTAGCTGGCTAACGTTAGCTAGGCTAGGGGTTAGGGGTTAAGGTTAGGGTTAAGTTTAGGAGTTAAGTTAAAAGGTTAAGGTTAGGTTTACGATTTGGGGAAGAGTTAGCTAAAAGGGTTAAGGATGAAAAGATGGGCGCTAAACATCTTAGACTGACTAAAGACAGGAAATTCAGGAATCTGGTACAGCCAACTACTGATACAGGCAATGTGTCTGTTGACCATGCTATTCTATTATGCCTCTCAAGATACTTCAACATGTGTATGTGCACACGTGCACATTTGTGTGCGTGTGTCTGTCCGTGCGTGTTTGCATGCGTGCGTCCGTGTGTGCGTAAATGCTTGCTTGTGTGCACACGTACCTGATGAGGTCCAGCAGAGCGTCAGCAGAGGTCATAACGGGCCCTGACCCTCCTCTGTGCCCGTCCTTCTCTGTGCCCGTACCAGGGTGGATGACCAGCACCAGGATGATCCCGACGATGACAGCGATGAAGGTGGTCCACAGGTAGTAGGTGATGGTTAGCACCCCCAGCCGCCCGCTGGCCTTAGTGTCCATGGCTGACAGCCCCGACATCAGACTGGCCACGGAGTTAGGATTCAGAGGAGCATTCAGTCAGGAGCATTCAGTTAGGAGCATTCAGTCAGTGTTGTATTCCATTCAAATTCAGAGAGTATTCTGATGGCATTCTATTTAATGAGAACCCCTAGAGTATTCATTTAGCGTTATTTTCTGTTGTAACTCATAGAGCATTCATAGCATTCAATTTCATCAGGATTCGTACAGCATTCTGATAGCATTCTGTTTCTTTAGAACTCCTAGAGTATTCATTTAGTGTTGTATTCCATTAGAATCCATCGAGTATTCGATTAGCATTTTATTCCATTATAATGTATCGAAGTAGCATGGGTTGTGGTGTAGACCAGGGAGAAGAGCAGTAGGGACATGGGGAACAGACAGTAGTGATGATGTGTTACCTGGACGTGATGAGAGGCAGGATCAGCATCTTCAACATCCTCATCAGTAGTTCTCCAGGGAACGAGAAGTAGATCTTAGCCTGGAAAGGGGACACACACAGCACTCTGGGTCAGGGGACATGCTGTACATGGCAGACCAGGGGCAAATACATACAGTTGGTAAAATACTTTCAAATACATGAGGTGTGCAACGTTTGCACTTTAGGGACTATTCTATTAGTTCCATTGTACCAGGCCAGCTACGTCAAACCCACTTCTTGGTCTGGTGCATGGTGTGTTATATATTTTTGGTTTTACATTGTGTTACATGATTTTCCATGACTAATAAAGTTCAATCAATCATTCTCAGGTGACGTGCTTTCCCATTGGGCTATGCTTGATACTGTGTATTTGTTGAAAGGTTGAGGTTAGCGGGGATGCAGATTACAATAGTGCGTCAGATAATTAGAAGCTGCTGACCCATTAATCCACTACTGAAATAGTGGATGTCAAGGGTTGGATCACCATGGCTACTATTGACCCAGGTAGAGCAGTTGAGAAGTCCAGCCTCTACCTAGCTGGCTGAATCACTACTGTATAACTGGGATGTGCAGGTTATGGCTCAGTTGATATTGTTGCATTGCATCTGTTCTGAATTCAATACAGCAGTTATCAATCTGCAGTCAGAGTAGTTTCCCATGTCAACAATATGGTACAAGCTTTGTGAGTCAGGGTTTTATGTTGTGTGAAAGTGTCTTGCTGGTCACTCTCTCTTTGGTCTCTTTCTGCACTATCCCAGTGTAAGGCCCTCTCAACCAACCCCTCAGTGGTTTACTATCCCTCTGTCTAAGACCCAAAGCCCTCTGTGTTAACACTATCCCCCTGTCTAAGACCCAGAGCCCTCTGTGTTAATACTATCACCCTGTCTAAGACCCAGAGCCCTCAGTGTTAACACTATCCCCCTGTCTAAGACCCAGAGTCCTCGGTGTTAACACTATCACCCTGTCTAAGACCCAGAGTTAATCTCATCTCTCTGTAGAATGCCTGAGTGGTATAAACCTTAGGCCCACTAGAACCAAAACCTTGTTGCATGGCTCAATAGCTGTGTGTGTGTGTGTGTGCGCGCCTCCGTACCTGCGTGGAGAGGTTGAAGCTGCGGAGGGAGAAGCCGAGCACACAGCCGGAAACCACGGCGATGACCGAGAGCGTCAGCAACCCGTTGCGTTTACAGTAGCCCTTGATGTACGCCCAAACCTTCACAGAGACCATGCTCTTTATAACGTGCTTTATACACTCCATCCTGAGGCCCAGTTACTCCACAGGCTGAAGGAAAGAGAGGAGTGAAGAGATAGGCCCGGTGGCCCAAGGTCCTGCCTTACGTCTAGTCAATGACTGATTCCCAAACCGATGGGTCGCGAGTCACTGGTGGGTCCCTCCTGATTCCATTTAGGTCCCTGTTCAGTATCCTGTCCTGGCTTGAAATRTGTCTCTAGTCCTCCTTGACGGTTCACAAGAAAACTCCAAAAGCTTTAAGTGGATTCCCACTCTAAAAGGTTCATGTGGTGAGTCAAGGCAGTGAAATCACTAAGGACCGATCCCGGCCATTGCAGAAACTAAAGGATAGCTGACGATGCAGCAGGACTGGCTATCTGTACGTCCAACCAGAGAGTCAGCCAGTCAAACACCTTCTGATCTAAACGGCTGTCAGAGAAGAAGTGGATAAAGTAAGTCTCTGTAAACCTCCGTCTCCTTCAGGAGATTAAGCCCTTGAAAATAATGCTTCCTATAGACTACACACACACACCACACACACACACACACACACACACACACACACACACACACACACACACACACACACACACACACACACACACACACACACACACACACACACACACACACACACACACACACCACACACACACACACACACACACACACACACACACACACACACACACACACACACACACACACACACACACACGGCATTAGCAGGTTCTAGGTCAGTAGCAGTCTCTGACACTGAGGTCTCACTCCCATTAATAACCCATTATGTCTTATTACCACTGACTGGCTAGGAAATTATTTTATTCAGCAAGAATCAGGACTGTCAGTTAATTTCAATAATTATTTAAAAAGTTGACCCCGCCTGAAAATAACAGTTGTCAAAGTCCTGAATGACTAATTAACAGTGAGGTACGTTGATATGAAAATCAACCATTTACAGTGCCTTCGGAAAGTATTCAGACCCCTTGACTTTTTCCACATTTTGCCACGTTACAGCCTTATTCTAAAATGGATTATACATGTTTTTTTCTCATTAATCAACACACAATATCCCAATAATAACAAAGCGAAAACTGTTCTTAAATGGAAGAAGTTTGGAACCACCAGGACTCTTCCTAGAGCTGGCTGCCCGGCCAAATTGAGCAATCAGGGGAGAAGGGCCTTGGTCAGGTAGGTGACTAAGAACCCGATGGTCACTCTGACAGAGCTCCAGAGTTCCTCTGTGGAGATGGGAGAACCTTCCAGAAGGACAACCATCCCTGCAGCACTTCACAAATCAGGCCTTTATGGTAGAGGCCAGACTGAAGCCACTCCTCAGTAAAAGGCACATGACAGCCCACTTGGAGTTTGCCAAAAGGCATCTAAAGGACTCTCAGACCATGAGAAACAAGACTCTCTGCTCTGATGAAACCAGTATTGAACTATTTGGCCTGAATGCCAAGCGTCACGTCTGAAGGAAACCTGGCACCATCCCTTCCGTGAGGCATGGTGGTGGCAGCATAATGCATTGGGGATGTTTTTCAGCGACAGTGACTGGGAGACTAGTCAGGATCAAGGGAAAGATGAATGGAGCAAAGTATAGAGAGATCCTTGATGAAAACCTGCTCCAGAGCTCTCAGGACCTAGGGTGTAGGTTTTACCTTCCAACAGGTCAACGACCCTAAGCACACAGCCAAGACAACGCAAGAGTGGCTTCGTGACAATTCTCTGAATGTCCTTGAGTGGCCCAACCAGAGCTCGGACTTGAACCGGATCAAACATCTCTGAAGAAACCTGAAAATAGCTGTGCAGTGACACTCCCCATCCAACCTGACAGAGCTTGAGAGGATCTGCAGAGAAGACTGGGGGAAACCCCCCCATATACAGGTGTGCCAAGCTTGTAGCGTCATACCCGAGAGGACTTGAGGTTGTAATTGCAGCCAAAGGAGCTTCAACAATATACTGCTTAAAAGGTATGAATATTTATGTAAATGTTATATTTCAGTTTTTTTATTTCTATATATTTGCAAACATTTCTAAACACCTGTTTTTACTTTGTCATTATGAGGTATTGTGTGTAGATTGATGAGGGAATAAAAAAAAAAATACATTTTAGGATAAGGCCGTAACCTAACAAAATGAAATACTTTCCACATGCACTGTAGGCCTTATGAATGGTTTGTGAAGGATTAAAGTAACATCCACTACAGCTAAAACAATCAAACAAAACATTGCAACACTTTGGAAGCTAAATCAAGACAGCCAATCAAAAAAAGCAACAAAACACTGATCCTTATTGGGCTCCTCAGTTGTATCTCTACAGGAATCTTTAACCCTATACTGGAAAAAACGACTGATTAACACGTTTTAATCCTTCCCCTCTACCATTGGTGAAGGATGTCCCTTAGTTGTGTGTTGTTGCCAAAGCTTAGTGATTATTTATCCTCGTTGGTCTATTCAGGGCCCACAGGTGCTTCTACCAGCAGGTATAATGTCAGGACTTAAAGGGATTGCCTGCTGGCTGCTAGCAGTAAACAGTATGGCAGCTGCATACATGGTGGGTCTGTGTGTATGTAAGTCCAAGTCTGTGGGTGTTTGTGTGTGTGTGTGTGTGTGTGTGTGGATATCTCATGTCTGTCCCATGTCCTGGCTCTCTCATGTCTGTCCCATGTTCTGTCTCTCTCATGTCTGTCCCATGTCCTGGATATCTCATGTCTGTCCCATGTTCTGGCTCTCTCATGTCTGTCCCATGTTCTGTCTCTCTCATGTCTGTCCCATGTCCTGGATATCTCATGTCTGTCCCATGTCCTGGCTCTCTCATGTCTGTCCCATGTCCTGGCTCTCTCATGTCTGTCCCATGTCCTGGCTATCTTATGTTTGTCCCATGTCCTGGCTATCTTATGTTTGTCCCATGTCCTGGCTCTCTTATGTTTGTCCCATGTCTGTCTATAGCATGTGTTTTCCCTTTTTTATGCCATGTCATCCTATGTTCTATCTGTGTGTCCTGTCTGCGTGTAGAGACATGCCATACCCATTCCACGTGACCTGTCAATCAGACAATGGCCACTAACTCCAATTCAATCAGCTAATCCCTGCCCTGGACAATGGACAGTATGAAGGATGACCACTAGGACACGGACACGGACACGGGGACCTACGGGACACGGACACGCCACACGCACACGCACAACGCAACGCACACGCACACGTCACACACACACACACCACACACACACACACACACACACACACACACACACACACACACACACACACACCACACACACACACAACACCACAACACACACCACACACACAAAAAACTGCTCCCCTGAAGTTTGCCAGCTGTGTGTGACCTGAGTTGGCCAACGAAGCATTGAGGCACACAAACTCATAGGTACTTTTTGCTTCACACACATGATTTTATGTTGACATGATATGGATTATTCATCCTCAACAGGACTATTTACCTGCATCTTTCTGATAAGAAGGAACATTTGTACATGGGAGGTTGGGAAGTTATGAAACTATTGGTTTTAAAAAAAAACCCCCCAAGTTTTTTTCTGTGAGTAGTAAAGTGGTTATACTTGTGATGTCATAATAACAAGACCCTTAGTTCTTGTTTCAGTGACCAGTGATGTGTGTCATTTGTACAGGTTTTTGACGTCTCAAAATCACTGTGTGAACACATTACCACTGTGGTAACTCTGACAGTAGTAAACTGCTGCATCTTCAGCCTGACTCCACTGATTGGTCAGAGTGAAGTCCTTCTCAGACTACTGCACTGATCTAGCAGGAATCCCATCTAACCGTTCTTTACATAATCTATTCAGGATGTTTGGGAGATATCCCAGGTATTAGGTTGATTATCAGAATATAATTCATCTCCATCACTCGTCTGTGTACACTTCAGGGCTGGTTTCAGCGGTCAGAGTGACGGGTCCTCCTGGAGAAATGTCACAACAGGAGGCTGAGTCACAGTCACCTGACCTCTGGATCCTGAAGAGGAAAAATATGAATTGATCAATGAGTATGATTAACAGATTTTTACAGGGACATTTATTAATTGAGATCCATTTCAATGATTATACAAGGCACTCAACAATATGTCATTTTTCCATTGTAAGAGTTAGAAAACAACAGACCTTTGAGGCAGCAGCAGACCAGTGTCCAGATGAAGATGGTGATCAGAGTCATGGTTGTCGTGGTTTCTGTTGTGTTGAAGGACAGATCTCAGTCCTGCAGTCTGAAACTCACAGGGCTATAAACACTCCCAGAGCAATGAAGCCTGAGCTGCCAATGCAAAGCACCTCCTCTATGGAAATAGCCGACCTCAGGACAGATGATGAAACTGTTACTGTAATTACATAAACATAAACACAATCTTAAATATGGAATACAATTGGTTACCTAAATCTGTGGAAGGCCTGGAATTTAATATTTAACATTTGTCAGATATATTTGAAATGTCCAACATTTTAAATTTTATAGTGAGGGGGGAAATAATCTGTATATATTTGTATGTTTATTATTATTTTTTTGACAGACAATCAGTGGTGGGGTTGAATGTGTGTTGTGTAGAGAGTTACTGGTGTGTGTAAAGAGCAGGAGGTTTTTGTACGGCTGTTCAATGAGTCTGTATCACTGTGGYACACTTTCGGTGGMGGCACCAAACTCATCGTTGACTGTAAGTACAAGAGATCTATCTTTTTTATAATACATTTATTTTAACATTTATTAAGTCCAAAAAAGTGATGAAGGAATATTTGTTGTTTGAAGTTTAAGTTTGTAGTTTGAAGTTTAATGGACTTAATTCAGATTATTTGCAATGTTTCCATATGCTCTGATGATCATTCAAGGACAAAAACTTCATATACAAAATATCTATAATAATAGTTTTAGTGTTTGATGTCTTTAAATACACTAAACCAGTTCAGCTTCAGTGTTAAACTTTTTATATTGTAAGCATGTAAGTTGCATTTCTGTACAGTAATTTAACACAACTGACTGTAGTGTGTTTTCAAGCTTCATAGATGTTCTTGGAGGGAAGGGAAAGAGTCTGTAGAAAATATATTCACAACCTGCCATTTTCACTKACACTATTTTATACAGTATCAGATTTGTTTCTTTATATTTAAGTGGTTGAAAGTTCTTCAAGGTTCTTGTCAAGTTTAACCCTTACATGTCATCTCTCCTTCCCCCCCCCATCCTCTCTCCTAGTGGGTGTGGTACCTCCCTCCCTGACCGTCCTACTCCCCTCCGGTGAGGAGCAGGACCAGGGGAATGTGGCCCTAGTGTGCCTGGCCAACAGGGGCTTCCCGGGGGGCTGGAAGCTGGGTTGGAGGCTGGGGGCCGGGGGGGCCTTGCAGGGCAGCCAGAGCCTGGAGGTCCTGGAGAAGGACGGCCACTACAGCTGGAGCAGCAGCCTCACCTTCCCCACTGGCCAGTGGAGGAAGGCTGGCTCAGTCACCTGTGAGGCCACCCTAAAGGACCAGGCCCCCGTCACTCACACACTGGAGCCACACCACTGCTCCCAGTAGACACCCCTGTAGCCGAGATGTAGAACCACGCTTACCTTAGCGCTGTCATCTACCATCAAAATACTATCTAGAACTTCAAACACTGTCATCAAACGTGATTGCCCATCCTTTTAAATCGTCACCTTTTTTTTGCCTTTTCTTTCATGGAAATTAACATAATTAAAATACATTAATGTCAAACAAGATGTCCCCTAATGTTCATATGTTAAAGTAAATATAATCTGACAACCTTACTTTGGTTGTTAAAACAAAAACTCAAACTGCTCTGTAACACAACTAATGAAACATTAAAAGTGGACAGGTAGGAAAGGAAGGTAGGTTAACCACCCTATGGAACAGTGAATACCTGGACAGGAGCAAACCCAAAAACCATCATACAACCATTATAACAGGAGTATAGGACATAGTTTCTATTGTGACAAACTATGTGATCTGAGAATTAATTGGATTTATCCATATTCGATGGTGGGTAAAGAGGATTATCGTGTGTTAGTCAAATAACCAAAACTGATTGTGGTTCAGAATCAACTTTCAAGTCATAGTCATGTTGTTCCATCAACCACCTGCATATTCTAATTTAACAGCATACCATCTCTCAAGTCTTGAGGATTGCACGACTCACACGGGTGAACACTCGGCCGACAACACCCATACCATAAAATCCCGCATCTTCACTTGAAAAACCATATGTAAGGAGTTACTCCAACCTACTACTGCCACGAATCGAAGATGTCCCAGACATGAAGGTATACTGAATAATGAGAGTTAAACCCTGATCACACTTTCAGCAGTACCAGCCTGTCACTATAAATTACCCTCCTGAGGCACTGAAACACAGGCTTCTAGACGTAACAGACCTGATATCACTATTCAAACATAGGCACATGACTCTGAAATTAAACAGAAAAAATGAAAAAAAAGAAATCAGCACTAATAATCTAAAAAGCATCGGAAACTCGAACAATACAGTAGAAAACTACGTACTCAAAATCGTCCTGTTTCTAACAGACTGCTGTCCTAAGACACCGTCAGAAGTAAAGAACGTTCTCACCGACAGGAAACCCCAGCTCTGATCAGCAGTGGAATCATGATATCATCTCTCATACCATCATCTCATAACTTGTCTCATGAAAGTAAAGACTGTAACACCCCAACTCAACAACCTGTAAGTCGTATAAAGGGTTCTAACCATGAGATCTCTCAGCTATAGCAAAAACCCACCCTATAGGCTTGCTTGGTCCGGTAAACAGAGAAAAAGAAAGAGAGACAGAAAAGGAGAACAGATGAGTATGAGAGTGACTATAAACCCAATCTGTAATTTGCGTGTTAAGCCGGAGTCATTCCATCCTAAGGAGAATTTCATTTAAAGGATGATAACTATGATAACACCCCAAAATCAAAGTTTGTCAGACATTATTATATTATACCTCCATTATATCTACATAGTCTTATGTWAAGCTGAGTCCAAATTCCATTTGATTTCAGGATGAACCTCCCACTGGTATACCATTCCTCAAATGTTAATAGCCTGAATGGAAGACTTCACAAAATGTAATGGTACCTGTTTATCAATGGCTCTGATATTTTCAGGTTGATGGCGCCCTCATGTGGTAAAGTGGTGTCATGCTGAAGTTCAGTTCAGACCAGAGTATGATAGTGAATTCGAGATGGAGAAAATCAGTTTCTGCGTAGGGAAGATCTCAATTGAATACTCCTCATGTCCTCTCTCCTCGCCTCCTTCTCAAAACCCATTGGAGGAGAAGGTCAGAGGGGAGGGACATCTGGTTTTTCTTCCAATGGGTTTTGAGAAGGAGACGAAGAGGGAGGAGAGAGGACTCAACAGGGTGGGGAATCCTAAGGGTTAGGGAAAGATCACATAATTCCATCCAGGTCATCAGGAGGGATCAGCCAATGAAATATACTCGGGAGCAAACATTTCATAACTGCAGGTGGTAGTAAATCGCCTACCTGTTCAAACACCACAATCTAGGTGGCATTATTCACCTTTTCAGTTTGTTAACCAACTCATAGAGCCATACAAAAACCTCCTGTACAAAATGACACACATCACTGGTCCACTGAACACAGAACTAAGGGTCTTGTTATATGACATCACCAAGTATATCCACTTTATAGGCCTGTGGTGGTCACAAAATTTCAAGCAATTAACTGTCGGTCTCATGGTAATTGACTGTTAATTAACATAAACACATTTAGCATCTCCTGGCTTCTACAAGCCACTGATGGAGACCTTTGGAACATCTACATTTTAAAAAGTCTAATAAATCTATGTTATATAGCCTACAGCTTCACAATAAATCCATAATTTATTTTAGACAGGTCTGATGAAACATGATATGAAGAAAATGCAGTCTATTTCAGAAGAACATAATAGCATACGCTGAGGTGTCCTTGTGTTAGGCCCTGGTCTGGCTATACCATATGGCTGTGAGCTACACTAGTTCATTTAGAAGACTAGATCTACTTAGAATTCCGTGGCATTATTTTATATTATTTTATGGTACCAAAAATACAATTGAACATAGCTGAAAAAAATAGAAAGGATATTTTCTCCAAACGATTGTAGGGAGTGCGCACATGCAGCTATTCTGTGTTGAGCGGTTAACAAAGAAATAGGTACTCCTATATGCTTCTTTTAGAGTTATTAATTTAACTTCCGTTGTTCTACAATCGTTGGTCTATATGTTTTGATTTTTAATACATTGTACGGCTGCATGATGCGACTCTAATGATGATTTGAAAAAAGTTGCTTGAAAGGCATGAGCTCTGCTTTTTTTTTTGCATAGGCTGCACACACTTTATCAGTCTCTCATTCACAATTTGTCAAGCTCTTGATAATGGCAAGAATTTCACGGCAGCATCCCCTGTGTGTGGCCATAATGCACCCCCCAAAGAATCCATGCCTTTTGCGGCCCGTGGCCATTGTGCCCTTGGCCCGGAGTGCTGCGTTGTGCCCTTCTCCTTGGGTGCTACACGCTCTGAAGCACCTCTCACTCACATGGCTCTCCATTATGTGATCAGGTCTTTCTCACAGGCTACAAGTGAAGACAGACACATTGGGGACACAAGTGCGAGCGTCCTTATCCAATTCTGAGTTGCTGCAATGTTGCTGACACAACAGATCAGAACATTTAGCTTTAAATGTTGATAAACTATTTGGCTATTTGTTCACGTTAAAAGCGTAGCAATGCACACATGGCAGTAGGCTTTAAGCACAAATGTTCCATTAGCGGGAAAACACCATAATCAAAGTGACCGCAAATGCAATTATCCATGTAATGCTTTTATTATAAAGGTACATTTTTATGGTGAAAATGATCTTCCCCAAACGTAAAACTCAAACGCTGCAGTCTGGCTCTCCACCCATTTCAAAGGGATTAATGTTCTTAATTTTAAGAAGCTTTTTGGCCTCTTTAGTTGTGATACAAACCTTATCAAAACATATAGGCCTATGGTCTAGGCTACATGAGGTGTGCGACTATGATTCGAAAAAGCAAAAAAAAGCATTGTTTCTTGCCTTATGATGGGCATATAGTGATAATATATAATTCACAAGTGATAGGTTAATATTGTCACCCATCAGACTAGTCTTGATTTAACCTTGTCTTTACATATACTAAATAAAATACAGTAACAATTAATGCAATCATTCCTATAAAAATGTCTGGCTAGCTAGTTAATAGAAATACAATGCAGATACATTCTTCAAACTCTATATTTTACACAATATAATATCCAGGGTTGGGTAGGTTACTTTCTAACAGTTACCAGAAACATTCTTATTTCATTTAAAACTCATCCCCCCTTAAAAATAAACCTCCAAAATATATCCTGTACTGCATACATGTACCATACTCACCTTTCCATCTACCACATGATACAAACCACCATCACCATACACAAAAACAATACCTTCTCCTACAACCGTATATCCAAAACATCTTCCCCAGCAATACAGACAGCCCCCCCAACAMACCATATCTCCTCAAACATCTCCACACATTTKATCATTTTATAGAACTCAAACTCAACCCTAAGGCGCGCAGAGACCATCCCATTAAACARTAGTAAAGRGTCYGTTATCCCCCCACCTTTGACCCTGTTTCTCCTTGTTAGCCAAATAGCTAACTTTGCYTGMGCAAACAGAAAATTCAACAAAACACATTTTGCTTTCTCCTTACTCGAATACCTGTATCCCATTATAAACATCCCAACAGTAAAAACCACCCCCAACCTCTCACACAGACATTCCAACAGAGACATTAATGGCATTAACCTG
>NW_019944845.1:7105-12813 GCF_002910315.2 Salvelinus sp. IW2-2015 | reverse complement strand
GCTTAAAGGTTAGGAACATTAGAAGCCTAACAGGAGTGAAGGCACATCAGTGGCAGGGGTATGTGGGGAGGAGAGTATGGTGGTTTTAGATGGAGTGGGCTCTACAAACCCCCAGTACCAAAGAGGTCAGGGGACCTCCAGTGGAGGGTTCTTCATGGAGCCCTGGCCACTAACAGCTGGTTGGCACGGTTGAACCGGGAGTCGTGCAGGGGTGTCCTTTCTGTCAAATGAAAGAAACTGTGATTCATGTGTTTTCTGTGTGCACCAGGTTAATGCCATTAATGTCTCTGTTGGAATGTCTGTGTGAGAGGTTGGGGTGGTTTTTACTGTTGGGATGTTTATAATGGGATACAGGTATTCGAGTAAGGAGAAAGCAAAATGTGTTTTGTTGAATTTTCTGTTTGCCAGAGCAAGTTAGCTATTTGGCTAACAAGGAGAAACAGGGTCAAAGGTGGGGGGATAAACGGACTCCTTTACTATTGTTTAAGGGGATGGTCTCTGCGCGCCTTAGGGTTGAGTTTGGAGTTTCTATAAAATGATAAAATGTGTGGAGATGTTTGAGGAGATATGGTTGTTGGGGGGGCGTCTGTATGCTGGGGAGATGTTTTGATATACGGTTTGTAGGAGAGGTATTGTTTTTGTGATTGGTGATGGTGGTTTGTATCTGTGGTAGATGGAAAGGTGAGTATTGTACATGTATGCAGGTACAGGATACTATTTTGGAGGTTTATTTTTAAGGGGATGAGTTTTAAATGAAATAAGAATGTTTTTCGGGTTTACTGTTAGAAAGTAACTACTCAACGGGTATATCTGATTTGTGTAAAATATTCGAGTTTGAAGAATGTATCTGCCATTGTCAATTCGTACCTTGAAGCTAGCTAGCCAGCACTTTCTCTTTAGGAAGATTGATTCATTGTTACTGTATTTATTAGTTATATTGTAAGACAAGGTTAAATCAAGACTAGGTGATGTGGGTACAATATTGAACCTAGTCATTGTCGAATTATATTTATCATATATGCCATCATACGGAGACGAATGCCTGTTTTTTTTGCTTTATTCGATCATAGTCGCACCTGCATGTAGCCTCAGAGCAATAGGCCTATATGTTTTTGATAGTTTGTATCACAACTAAGAGGCCAACAAAGTTTTATAAAATTAGAACATTATCCCTTTTGCAACTTGGGTGGGAGCTCAGACTGCAGCCGTTTGAAGTTTTCGTTTGCGGGAGCTCATTTTCCCACTAAAAATGTACTTATTAAATAAAGTTACATGGACTATTGCATTTGGGCATTGATTATGGTGTTTTCCTAAGGACATTTGTGAGCTTAAAGCCTACTGCCTATGTGTGCATTGTCCCGCTTTCTAACGCGTGAAAATAGCAATGTTTATCAACAATTTAAAGCTTAAATGTTCTGATCTGTTGTGGTCGAGCACATCTGCCAGTGCAATCAGAATTGGAATAAGGCGCGTCGACTTGGTCCCCAATGTGTGTCGTTCACTTGTAGCTGTGAGAAGACCTGATCACTAATGGAGAGCATGTGACGTGAGAGGTTTGCTTCCTTGAGCGGGTGTAGCCCTCAGGGAAGGGACCAAGCAGTCACTCCCGGGCCAAAGCCGGCACATGCGCACGGGCCGAAAGGCATGATTCTCTTGGGGGTGATTAGGCGACAAAGGGGATGCTGCGTGAAATTCTTGCTTATCAAGAGCTTGACAAATTTTGAACTGAGAGACTTGATAAAGCGTGTGGTGCAGCCTATGCAAAAAAAAAGCAGAGCTTGCTTTTCAAGCACTTTGGTTTTCAATCATCATTAGAAGTCGCTCATGCACCGTAATGTATTAAAACTCAAACATATTGACCAACGATTGTAGAACAACGGAAGTTAATAATAATCTAAAGAGCATTAGGCGGAGTACTACTTTCTTTGTTACGTCAACCAGAATAGCCTGCATGGTGCACTCCCTACAATCGTTTGGAGGAAAATATCTTTTCTATTTTTTTCGCAGTCTATGTTAACTTGTATTTTTATGGTACGTATAAAATAATATAGATATTGCAGTCGAGATTCTAAGTAGATCTATCTTCTAAAATGAACTTTAGTGTAGCTACAGCCACTATGGTATGCCAGACCAGGGCTAACACCAGGAACCTCAGCGTATTGCTATTATGTTCTCCTGAAAATAGACTGCATCTTTCTTCATATATGTTTATCAGAGCTGTTTAAAATAAATTATGGATTTATTGTGAGCCTGTAGGTATATAAGCGTAGATTATTGACTTTTTTAAAATGTCGATTGTTCCAAGGCTCCAATTAGTGGCTTGTAGAGAGGCGATTGCTAAATGTTGTTTTTGTTATCTAAAGTCAATTACCATAGAGACGACAGTTAATTGGCTTGAATTTTGTGACAACAGGCCTATAATAGTGGATAGTACCTGGTGATGTCATATAACAAGACCTATAGTTTGTGGTGTTCGTGGACCCAGTGTGTGTGTCATTTTGTACAGGAGGTTTTGTATGGCTCTATGAGTTGGTTATCAACTGAAAGGTGAATAATGCACTAGAATTGGTGGTGGTTGTAACGGTAGGCGATTTACTACCGACTGGTAATGAGAATGTTTGCCTTCTCGAGTATATCTTCATTTGGCGGATCACTCCTGATGACCTTGGATGGAATTATGTGATGTTTTTCCTAACCTTACGGATTCCCCCGCAACTGGTTTGAGATCTCGCTTCTCCTCTTCGTCTCCTTCAACCATTGAGACACAAACCAGATGTTCCCTCCTCCTCTGACCTGTTCTCCTCCAGATGGGGTTTTGAGAGGAGGCGAGGAGAGAGGACATTGAGCCGAGTATTACAATGAGATCCTTCCCTAACGCAGAAGAACTGATTTTCTACCATCTCGACATCCTATCATACTTTCTGGTCTGAACTGAACTTCAGCAAATGACACCACTTTACACATGAGCGCCATCCAAACCCTGAAAATATCAGACCGCCATTGATAAAACAGGTACCAGTACATTCTTGTGAAGTCTTCCACCTTCAGGCTATTAACATTTGAGGATGGTCATACCACGTGGGAGGCTTCAATCCTGAAATCAAAGGGATTTGGACTCCAGCTTTACATAAGACTATGTAAGATATAATGGAGGGATAAATATAATAATGTCCTTGCCACAAAACTTTGATTTGGGGGTGCTGCCTCCATGATTCATAGTTAGCATCCTTTGATTGAAATTCACCATTGGGATGGAATGACTCACGGCTAACAGCAAAAATACAGATATGAGAGTTATAAGTCACTCTCTCACTCTCTGTCTTTCTCTCTATCTCTGTTCTCTCTCTCCTTCCCTTTCTCTGTTTCCACACACCCAGCAGCCCTATAGAGTTGCGATGTTCCTTGCATGAGCTGTTGAGATCTCACTGGTCACACCGACACATTTAAGACTTTCAGTGTTAGCAGCATTGGGCTTCAGTCTGTTCACGTCTTCTCCAGAGACACAGATTATGATGATGATGAGGCATGAAGTGATGATACTCCACTGATTCCACTGCTGATACCGCTGGGGTGCCTGAACTCAGGAGCTGACGAACGTCTCTTACCCTTTCTGACAACGGTCTAATTTAAGACAGCATCGGTTAAGAAACAGAGAAATTTGATACAGTAGTCTTTCTACTGTTTGTTCAAGCCTTTTCCGATGGCCTTTATTAGATTATATATGACTAATCAAATATTATTATCCACTGTTTAATGCAGAGTCATCGCCCAAATCCATTTCCTGAATCAAGCTGGAATGAATCAAAGTATGTTAGTCTGCGGAAAGACTGTGTTATCAGTGCTACAGGAGGGCAAATATTAATAGTCCGACTGAGCTGGGTACCTGCTGAAACCTGGACAGGGCCTGCCTAAACTCGGCCTCATCCTATTCAGTTAAAAACCCCTTCACGTCTGGAACATCATCTAGATCTCAGTGGCCAGAAGTAGATCAGGGTCACTGAGTACACTCCTTACCATCACTCGGTTTCAAGCTGAAGATCCCGCAGGAGAATTACTATGGATCATGGGTGTTAATTATAAACGGCGCCCAGTGCTTCCACACAGCTCATTTAGAAAGTTCGTACAAAACCGTCCGCTCCCAGACTGCACAGAGAACTGTACTGCCCTGTAAATTAGAAACCCTACTGCAGGTGTTGAGGCACACAACAGGACGGATGACAGACAACACTGATTCAAACTGAAACACACAATCTCAGTTTAAACAACACTAGGTTAAATAAGAGGTTGTAGAGGGCTTTACCTCCCCACCCCCTCAAACTCCCCCAGGCTCGGAGTGTTAAAATCTAACAAGTCCTCCAGACCCCCTYGCCAGTCTCCAGTCTCTGCCGTCACCTGCAGTGGCGGAAACATTGGTGGCATATAGTGCCTTGTTGCATACAAGATGCATGTTTTGGAATAGTTTTTATTGTCTATATATGTATTCTTCTTTTCACTCTGTCATTTAGGTCATTATTGTGGAGTCACTACAATGTTGTTGATCCATCCTCAGTTCTCTCCCATCACAGCCACTGAATCTGTCGCTGTTTTAAAATCACCAATTTCCTCATGGTAAAATCCCTGAGCAGTTTCCTTCCTGGCCTGCAGCTGAGTTCAGGATAAACTGGATGACTGTATCTTTGATGTGTCTGGCTGGATTAATACATCATCCACAGTATCATTATTAACTTGACCATGCTTAAAGACATATTCAATGTCTGATTTGTTATTGTTACCCATCTACCAATCACTGCCCTTCTTTATGGGGCTTTAGAAAAAATCCCTGTCAATGTTACCTTGTGCAAGGCACTTAACCCTAATTTCTCCTTTAAGTCACTCTGGTTAAGAGGGACAGAGGAAGGGTTAGTAATTCCAAGTTCTTGTCAACCCCTATTATTTAACACAGAGTGAGTCCACGTATCTTATTATGTGATTTGTTAAGCCAGATTTTACTCCTGAACAAATTTAGGCTTGCCTAAACAAAGGGGCTGCATACTTACGCAACGATTATATTTTAGTTGGATTTTAAATATCTTAATCGCACTTTGTAACACAATAAAATGTGAAGAAATCCAAGGGGTCTGAATACTTTTCCGTGGCGCTGTATGTGTAGAATTGCAGGAAATTAGCTTTAAAACGGCAACATTTTCTCTCTTGACGAGGGCCTGCCAAACTACGGTACGTCAATGTCTCTGCCCTTTTGACCTTTGAACTCAACCATCTGCCTGACTTCCGGTGCCCAACCCTTTCCACACCACACCAGATCACAAGACTAGTGAATTGACTTATGAAATGACCTGTGACTAATATCTGACCTCTGACTTTGATCTTTGACCTCTGCCAGTCTGTCTGGTGTCCACTGTCCAACCTCGTGGTCTAGCTCTGGTGTCGTGTTAAGGATGTTAAGGATGGGGGAACATCTGGGGAGTGTACTGTTCTATTCTGGGAGAGGGGCCATGCAAATCTAAGTTTCTGTTTCACAGCAATTAGCCTATCAGAAGCTTCTAAAGCCATGACATAATTTTCTGGAATTTTCCAAGCTGTTTAAAGGCAGAGTCAACTTGGGTAAACTTCTGACCCACTAGAATTGTGATACAGTGAAAATAAGTGAGATAATATGTCTGTAAACAATTTTTGGAAAATATTACTTGTGTCATGCACACAGTACGATG
>NW_019944845.1:0-7080 GCF_002910315.2 Salvelinus sp. IW2-2015 | reverse complement strand
CACTCTCTCTCTTGTCACACACACATGAAACACACAGGCGCCGCGCACACTCACACACCAACACACACACACACACACACACACACACACACACACACACACTGTTTATGCTGATTAATGCGGACCCAAAAGCGACTTAAGAAACAGAGTCTTTATTCCCAGGCAAAAACCACGACAGGGCGGAACAAGGACACAGGACAGCAAAACATCAAACAAGAATCCGACAAGGACAGGAGCGGAAAACAGAGGGAGAAATAGGGACTCTAATCAGAGGGCAAAAATAGGGGAAGGTGTGAAAGAGTAAATGAGGTCGTTAGGAGAATGAGAAACAAGCTGGGAGCAGGAACGGAACGATAGAGAGAGAGAGCGGGAGAGGGAGAGAGGAGGAGGAGAGAGAGAGAGAGAAAGAGGGAAAGAACCTAATAAGACCAGCAGAGGGAAGCACAGGGACAAGACATGAAAATAAATGACAAAACATGACAGTAACCCCCCCACTCACCGAGGCGCCTCCTGGCGCACTCGAGGAGGAACCCTGGCGGCAACGGAGGAAATCATCAATCAACGAAACGGTCCAGCACGTCCCGAGATGGAACAACTCCTCTCCTCAGGACCGTAACCCTCCCACATCCACTAAGTACTGGTGACCCACGTCCCGAGAACGCATAATCCATGATCTTTCCGTACCTTGTAAATAGGTGCGCGCCCTCGACAAGGAACGGGGCGGGGGAGGAGGGAAAGACGAACGGGGCGCGGAAGAAAAGGCCTTGACACAGGAGACATGGAAGACAGGGTGGTACGCGACGAAGATGTCGCGGAAGAAGAAGTCCGCACAGCGACAGGATTGACGGACCTCGAGAGACACGGAACGGACCAATGAACGCGCGGAGTCAACTTGCGAGAAGCTGTCGTAAGGGGAGGTTGCGAGTGGAAAAGCCACACTCTCTGACCGCGAAACAAATACCTAGGACTCCTGTATCCTACGGTTATTGGCACGGCTCTCACAGTCCTGCGCCTGTAACGGCAAAGTGCAGACCTGACCCTCCTCCAGGGTGCGCTCACAACGTTGGAACAAAAGCCTGAGCGGGCAGGGAACGCTGGACTCGGCGAAGCTGGGACGAGAACAGAGGAGGCTGGTACCCAAGACTACTCTGAAACGGAGATAGCCCGGTAGGCAGACGAAGGAAAGCGAGTTATCGAGCGTACTCACACCAGGGGAGACTGTTCTGCCCCAAGACGCAGGGTTTCGAAACGAAAGGCTGCGTAATATGCGACCAATCGACTGACCTTGGCCCTTTCTGCTTGACCGGTTAAGATTGGGGATGAAACCCGGAAGGAGAGACTGACGGAAGCACCGATCAAACGACAGAACCCCTCCCTCCAAAACTGGTGACGTGAATTGCGGACCTCTGTCTGAAACGGCGTCTAACGGGAGGCCATGAATTTCTGAACACATTCTCCAATGTATGATCTGTGCCGTTCCTTAGCGGAAGGAAAGCGTTAGCGAGGGGAATGAAATGTGCCGCCTTAGAGAACCTATCGATAACCGTAAGAATCACAGTCCTTCCCCGCAGACGAAGGCAGACCGGATAATAAGTCTAAGGCAGATGTGAGACCATGGTCGAGAAGGAATGGGAAGCGGTCTGAGACGACCGGCAGGGAGGGAGTTACCTGACTTAGTCTGCGCGCAGTCCGAACAAGAGCCACGAACGGCGCCGTGTCACGCTCCTGAGTAGGTCGGCCACCCAAACCGCTGGCGAATAGAAAGCAAGCGTTACCCCGAACGCCGGGGTGGGCCAGCTAACTTTGGCGAAGGTGAGCCCACTGAAGAACAGCCAGAACGAGTAGAGACAGGAACGAACAGAAGGTTACTAGGACAGAAGCGCGCGGCGACGCAGTGGTGGGTGAGTGCTTGCTTTACCTGTCTCTCAATTCCCCAGACAGTCAACCCGACAACACGCCCTTCAGGGAGAAACCCCTCGGGGTCAGGAGAGAGCCCAAAGAAGAACTAAAGAGACGAGATAAGGCATCAGGCTGTGCGTGTTCTTATTTCCCGGGCGATAGGAAATCACGAACGTCGAAACGAGCGAAAAACAACGCCCAACGAGCTTGACGTGGCATTAAGATCGTTTTGGCCGAACCGCGAATGTACTCAAGGTTCTTTATGGTCAAGTCCCAAACGACAAATAGGACGGGTCCCCCGCCTCCACACCGCACTGTCGCCATTCGCTCTATGGCTAAAGCGGAATGGCGAAGCAGTTTCCGCCGGTTACCCACATCATAGTTTTGCGTTCCGATGGCGACAGGCAGTGAGAAAAGTACAGCGCAAGGATGGACCTGTATCGTCAGAATGGAAGCGCTGGGACAGAAAATGGCTCCCACCCATCTTGAAGGCACGTCAACCTCGACACACTGAAGTTGGTTAGTGACGTCAGGAGTAACAAGGATAGGGGCGGCATGTAAAACGCTTCCATTGAGGAGATCAAAAGCTCGCTGGGCGGGAACCGGACCACTTAAAGCAAGACTTGCACCAAGAAGTCAAGACTGTGAAGGCAGCCACTTGGACTTCGAAATGTCCACGAAATGAAACGCCGATAGGAAATTAGCCGAAACTGGAAAGCCGCTGCAACTCGACACGTGACTTAGGGAAACGGGCCAAGGGTCGCTGAACAGCATGGACCTTTAGCGCGGGACATGCACTCTGAATGTGTCCCAGCCGGAATAACAGAACCGAGAAACTGTGACAGAGGAGAAACAATGAAGGCGCACTCTTCAGCTTCAACGCTAGAGACAATTCGCAAAAGGCGGGCTGGAGTTACACGTCGAACGTGCGTGAAAGAAAGTCATCGAGAGACGGAAAAAAATCAAGGATACTATCGTCAAGAGTAACGAAAACAAGCATCGTGCCTACAGACATGTCGTTCCCCCCCCTCCCCCCCCAGTACACCTCATTAACCTTATATGTCTGATATAGATCAGCTCGGAGGCATCCTCTCCGGCGAGACCCGAACGGCACAAAACCCGGTAATTCAAAATGCCCATAACGGAGGTCGCTTAAACGCTGTCATTGCCACAGGCACTCGTCACCCAAGGCTTCCCACCCCTCTGCTGCGTACGATGGAATGTAAGCGTTACAGAAGGCCAATCTCTAACGATAAAGAAACTGGCTCCTGCAAAATCTCGAAGGCTGACGACCATAACAGAGGGGACAGCGGATATAACCGATTCTTAAACCAGCTTATGGATCACACCTTTTTTTTTTTTTTCAGCCCACTAGATACTCACCGCAGGGGCGGCAGAGTAGCGAGCAAGTTCCTTCTTTCTTAAGCAAAGAAAAACCCCGCTCCCACGCGGCGGGAGAGGAAGAGGCACCACGGTAACGGCGTCGAGAGAAACAGTACAGCATAATCCCACCCTGCACGAGCCCTTACGTTCCGGCCGAGCCGACAGATGAGTAATGTCTTTACCCCCGAAGGGGCGAAAGTGGTCCCCCGGAAGGAGATCTCAATACAGACCAAGCCATCGAACGACCCGGCTGAGGAGGAAGGGAGGCAATCTGGATAACCCGTGCTCCACACAGATCGACTGAAGCCACCGTGCGCAGATGCATGATACTTCCTCCGGGCACGCCTGTCAGAATCAACCAGCGTTCCTCTGAAGTAGAGGGGACAGAAGAAACAGGCCACGCGCGATAGGCAAGACAAATTAAGAAGACACTTCAATGACAAGAAAGGACGGGCGTTCCTAGGATAGTAGATTTTATAGGAATAGACTACGTCCAATTAAATAGAGTAAGGATTCATGACATACTAGCAGGGAATGACTCCTAACCGACTTGCCAAAACTATAGTTTGTTAACAAGAAATTTGTGGAGTGGTTGAAAAACAAGTTTTAATGACTCCAACCTAAGTGTATGTAAACTTCAGACTTCAACTGTACATCTTCCTTGTCTCACATACCCATAATATATAAACAATCAATCCCTAATATATATATATATATATACACACACACAAGACAATCACATTATAATAAACTACAGGCACCAAAAAGGCAGACCATATGCTTTCCTAGGCATTTCCCTCTCCGCCGCCTACTCTAATCTTACCACTCACTTCTGAGATGTCTTTTCAGTGAGAACTTGAAACTACCTATGGAGGTTCTAAGTTTCAAATTCTTTGGAAGATTATTCTAAAGAATGGCAGCCGAGTATAAAAATGTTTCTTTCCCCTACCACTTTCTAGTTGAATAGTTATGGTTATCCTTACTAAGTTAAATTAGTTACTAGTATCTGGGGACCGTACTGTGGACAATCTGATGTACAGGACACAATTTTATCTGAGCGACTCTCTCCTCCACTTTAAGCCACCCAAGGCTTTCAAAGTGGGAATAGTCAAGATGCTTAAGTGCTGGAAGTTTAAGAATAATCCTGACTAATTTGTTCTGAGATGTCTGCAATTAATTTTGTTAATATCTTGGGGCACTATTGTACCAGGAATAGCATGTATAGTCAAAGTGGCACTGAACAAGAGACCCTGCCAATGTCCCCATTGGATTCTTATCCAGATATTTGGAGGTTCTAGCCAGGAACCTAATTTTATTGTTCACTTTGGCGATAACATTTTGTGCCATGCTCTCCCCTGTCAGATGGTTATCTAGAACACATCCAAGATACTTAACAGAGTCTTTTGCTGCGACTACTATGTCACCTACTACCACCTTAAAATCTGGGGATTTCCTCAGTTTCACTTTGGACCTGAACAAGATGGACTCCAAGGTGAAGTGACAGCTTATTGTCATACAGCCATCAGAAGTTCAGCCCTGAGGGCTTTCTCAACCACATGTTTGTCTTTGTGGGAAACCAACAGTGCAGAATCATCTGGTCACATGTACAGGCAGATTTCAGATCATTTATATACAATAGAAATACAAGTGGACCCAGCACACTCCCTTGGGGTACCCCGCAGTTCAAGATTTGGGGTTTAGACGGGGTCCCATCCACATCCACCATCTGTTTTCTTCCTTGCAGGTAAGAGCTGACCCATTTTACTGACCCATTTTAGCTGACCCATTTTACTGCTAAGTTGTTAAAGCCCACGGCTCTTAGTTTGTAGCCTTACTAACTACAGTAAATCAATGGCTTTGATATTTTCAGCTTGATGGCGCCCTCTTGTTTTAAAATGTCATCATGCTGAAGATTAGTTCAGACAGAGCATAAATAGTTTTGTCAAACAGTGGCAGGGTCAGGCTGTTGGGGAAATTACAGACCGGACCTGCAAACTGTTTATTGCTTTATAGATAGGTGTACAATGACAGAACAGTATCAACATCACCAGATATTAGTAGCGTATTGGTTAACTGAATTTGACTGCTGGCAATAAAAAGTGAATTTCATCCGTTGTTGCTGTAACTAGTGGGGAGTACACATGCTGTCAGAGCGTTTGGAGTTCCGACTGGGAAGTTTCACTTGAATGGCCATGAACCATACAGACAGATAGGACTCATCTTTATATTTGTGCCATTATAGTGGCTGTGACAGCATGGGTAGTGCCATTGAGGCTACAACCCATAGGAATTGCCACCCAGTTGACTACTTGGACTACTTTAAAATGGCAGAAGCATGGTGGAAGCCCTCCATGGTGCTGCCCATGCTAAAATTTTATTTTAGCCACTAGAGGCCTCTATCATTCTCTATGACATGAACCTTCTTATGAAGGGATAAAGGTCAGCCATTTTGATCAGGGAGTTGGTCAACCATGGTTTGCCAGAGTTATGATAAGATATTGTGTAATATAATGAATTTGAAGAATTTATCTGCACTGTATTTGTGTTAGCTATCTAGCCAGACAGTTTTAGAGGAATTATTACATTAATTGTTCAAATTAATTGCCAATATGCTCACATTCACATACATACACATTCACATACACTGGGGGAACAGGAATGATGTTCTCTATATGTAATCTATACATGACGTTTTGTTGCCAACCTTACTTTGCTACCTGACAACTTTACGGTTTTTACTTTTTAATTACCGTTTATATTTTTAGTTTTTCCCTCACAACTTTTTTTTTCTCCCATTCAACTTTTTCACTCCGGACGCTTTATCTGGACATGGTTCTTCAGCACCTTCAACAGCCGAAGCTAAGTAGTAACATTAACATGATGCCTTCTAATTGCAGTCGCTGTACTCATAATATACAGGAGAACGATCGCCTTACGGCGAGGATAGCTGTGCTGCAAGCCCAGCTTCAGACGCAATCGTTAGGCAAGGGTAATTTCAGTGTAGGAAAGGATGAAACAGCGTCTGTGCCACCACAGGAATGCAGGAAGGAATGCTCAACCGGTGTCACTCATTCAGCCGACAGAAACTTTCAACCGGTTTTATGTAACCATTATTTCTGTGAGTTAGTAAAGTGGTTATACTTGGTGATGTCATATAACAAGACCCGTAGTTCTGTGTTCAGTGGACCAGTGATGTGTGTCGTTTTGTACAGGAGGTTTTTGTACGTCTCTAAATCACTTGTGATCACACCTCCACTGTGACGACTCTGACAGTAGTAAACTGCTGCATCTTCAGCCTGGACTCCACTGATGGTCAGAGTGAAGTCCCTCTCAGACCCACTGCCACTGAATCTAGCAGGAATCCCATCTAGCCGTGTCTTTAGGTGTTTTATCAGGAGTTTGGGAGCTTCCCCAGGTCTCTGTTGATATCAGAACAATAAATTCATCTCCATCACTGTCTGTGTACACTTCAGGGTTGGTTGTACAGGTCAGAGTGACGGGGTCTCCTGGAGAAAATGTCACTACAGGAGGCTGAGTCACAGTCACCTGACCTCTGGATCCTGAAGAGGAAAAATATGAATTGATCAATGAGTATGATTAACAGATTTTTACAGGGACATTTATTAATTGAGATCCATTTCAATGATTATACAAGGCACTCAACAATATGTCATTTTTCCATTGTAAGAGTTAGAAAACAACAGACCTTTGAGGCAGCAGCAGACCAGTGTCCAGATGAAGATGGTGATCAGAGTCATGGTTGTCATGGTTTCTGTTGTGTTGAAGGACAGCTCTCAG
>NW_019944844.1:90633-91840 GCF_002910315.2 Salvelinus sp. IW2-2015 | reverse complement strand
AGAGAGAGATACAGAGATAGAGAGAGAGAGATAGAGAGAGAGACATACAGAGATAAAGAGAGAGAGATAGAGAGAGAGACATACAGAGATAAAGAGAGAGAGATAGAGATTGAGTAAATGTATATTTTTATCTCCCTAAGAGAGAACAACTACCAGACAACATGTATCATCAGTTAGCTACAACCTCTTCCTCTGTATTCCCTTTGTGACCCTATAAGACATCTTAAAAGTGTCCATTTCTGGGACGATCTTTTCCAGCTTGACTTTCCACGCTTTCTAAGTAAAGAAGGGTAGGAAGGACAGACTACTTCAACTCTCTCAGACAGCATCTATTATTCAGAGTCAGAAGAGTTTTATTATCGTCTGTCTGGCAAAGCCTTCTCATTCCCCAGCCAAACACACACTACAGACCAGACAGAGAGAGAGAGACTAATAACTCTCTCTCTCTGAAGACAACAGTCTTCTAGTTTCCGTTTACTTACATGTTTAAACTCCAACATGTTCATTGAAAATGACAGATTTTGTTTCGTTAACAAGTTTTCTGTAGAGACTATGTTGTACTGTAGGCCTACATGATTGATAAAGCATTGGCGTTAAACACCCATTCAAGTTGATCAAAAAAAGCACTCTCCTCCCTTCTTCCCCTTCTCTCTCCTCCTTCTGAGTCATCTGATTGTGGGAGTGATCTCCCCCTCTCTCCCTCTCTGTGTCCCTCCCTCTCTCTGTCTCCCTCTCTCCCCCCTCTCTCTCTCCCTCTCTCCCTATCTTCTATTTTCTCTCTGTAAAATGTGACAAAACCTCATTCAACAAAGGAATAAAAACATGCATGAAACCTCTTTTTGTTCCACCCTCACAAAGACACCATCCATTCTAGCAACAATACAGCAATACAGCAGCACATGAACACCGTCAAGTTCCCAAAAGCATAGTTATTAGATGAATCATCTTCTGAATCTGAATGATCTGCGTCTATCTCAATATTACCCTGGGACAGTAGARGGTGATGAGGTGGTAATAGCCATCTACAGCCAMACAATATTACCCTGGGACAGTAGAAGGTGATGACGTGTTAATAGCCATCTACAGCCACACAATATTACCCTGGGACAGTAGAGGGTGATGAGGTGGTAATAGCCATCTACAGCCAAACAATATTACCCTGGGACAGTAGAGGGTGATGAGGTGGTAATAGCCATCTACAGCCAAA
>NW_019944844.1:79060-87368 GCF_002910315.2 Salvelinus sp. IW2-2015 | reverse complement strand
GAGCCCAATATATTTACCTGGGAAAGTAGAGGGTGATGAGGTGGTATAGCCATCTAAACAGCCAAACAATATTACCCTGGGACAGTAGAGGGTGATGAGGTGGTAATAGCCATCTACAGCCAACACAATATTACAAGAAAAGATGCCCGCTGGTAAGTGAGATATTGGAGAAAGAGAAGTATGGTCTACAGGTGAGATATGGAGACAGAGAAAGATGGTCTACAGGTGAATATGGAGACAGAGAAGAATGGATCTACAGGTGAGATAGGAGACAGAGAAGATGGATCTACAGGTGAGATATGGAGACAGAGCAAGATGGATCTACGGTGAGATATGGAGACAGAGAAGATGGATCTACAGGAGATATGTGGAGACAGAGAAGATGGCTCTACAGGAGATATGTGGAGACAGAGAAGATGGATCACAGGTGAGATATGGAGACAGAGAAGAATGGCTCTACAGGCGAAATATGGAGACAGGAAGATGGCTCTACAGGAGATATATGGGAGACAGAGAAGATGCGCTACAGGTGAGATATGGAGACAGAGAAAGATGGCCTCTACAGGTGAGATATGGAGACAGAGAAAGATGGCTCTACAGGAGATATGGAGACAGAGAAGATGGCTCTACAGGTGAGATATGGAGACAGAGAAGATGGATCTACAGGTGAGATATGGAGACAGAGAAGATGGCTCTACAGGTGAGATATGGAGACAGAGAAGATGGCCCTACAGGTGAGATATGGAGACAGAGAAGATGCATACGGCGAAATACGTAAGAAAGATGCCGTAAGTAGATATGGAGACAAGAGAATATGATCTACAGGTGAGATATGGAGACAGAGAAGATGGATCTACAGGTGAGATATGGAGACAGAGAAGATGGACTACAGGTGAGATATGGAGACAGAGAAGATGGATCTACAGGTGAGATATGGAGACAGAGATGATGGCTCGACAGGCAAGATATGTAGACAAAGATGATGGCTCTACAGGCGAAATATGGATACAGAGAAGATGGCCACTACAGGAGATATATGGAAACAGAGAAGATGGCTACACAGGTGAGATTGGAGACAGAGAAGATGGATCTACAGGTGAGATATGGAGACAGAGAAGATGATACAGGTGAATATGGAGCAGAGAAGATGGCTCTACAGGCGAAATATGGATACAGAGAAGATGGCACTACAGGAGATATATGGAAACAGAGAAGATGGCTACACAGGTGAGATATGGAGACAGAGAAGATGGATCTACAGGTGAGATATGGAGACAGAGAAGATGGATCTACAGGAGATATATGGAGACAGAGAAGATGGCTCTACAGGCGAAATATGGATACAGAGAAGATGGCCACTACAGGAGATATATGGAAACAGAGAAGATGGCTACACAGGTGAGATATGGAGACAGAGAAGATTGGATCTACAGGTGAGATATGGAGACAGAGAAGATGGATCTAACAGGAGATATGTGGAGACAGAGAAGATGGCTCTACAGGAGATATGTGGAGACAGAGAAGATGGATCTACAGGTGAGATATGGAGACAGAGAAGATGGCTCTACAGGCGAAATATGGATAAGAGAAGATGGCCACTACAGGAGATATATGGAAACAGAGAAGATGGCTCACAGGTGAGATATGGAGACAGAGAAGATGGCTCTACAGGAGATATATGGAGACAGAGAAGATGGTCTACAGGTAGATATGGAGACAGAGAAGATGGCTCTACAGGTGAGATATGGAAGACAGAGAAGATGGATCTACAGGTGAGATTATGGAGACAGAGAAGATGGCTCTACAGGTTGAGATATGGAGACAGAGAAGATGCTCTACAGGGAGATATGGAGACAGAGAAGATGGCTCTACAGGTGAGATATGGAGACAGAAGAAGATGGCTCTACAGGTGAGAATATGGAGAACAGAGAAGATGGCTCTACAGGTGAGATTTGGAGACAGAGAAGATGGATTTCTACAGGTGAGTATATGGAGACAGAGAAGATGGATCTACAGGTGAGATATGGAGACAGAGAAGATGGATCTACAGGTGAGATATGGAGACAGAGAAGATGGATCTACAGGTGAGATATGGAGACAGAGAAGATGGCTCTACAGGAGATATGTGGAGACGAGGAAGATGGATCTACAGGTGAGATATGGAGACAGAGAAGATGGTCTACAGGTGAGATATGGAGACAGAGAAGATGGTCTACAGGTGAGATATGGAGACAGAGAAGATGGCGCTACAGGTTCATTGTGTTTTTTGGGGTCCAAACTGTTGCAGAAGAGACAGGATTTACCACCGTCAGTTGTCTGTCCTACCCACAATGCCAAGTCCTTTTTCCTGGGAGATTTCCCCCTACAGAACCTCATGTGCCCTCATCCAGGAATGTTGGTAATAGAATGTTGGAATGAATTCAACTTTTTCTGTTTCTACTTTCCGTTGTTAATAATGCATACATGTCCGCACCTCTATATGAGACGTGCTATTTTATCAAGGCTTTTGGAATATGGTTCCTGGAAAATTGTCTTTGTTTACCAAACATATAGATATATATATCTGACATTCTCTTTTTAACTCTCATTCAAAGTTGTCCATCTCCATAAACCTGGCATACCTGGAACTACTACCACTCATTTGTCAGAGAGTCAGAGAAGGCATTCGGCATCATGGCTGCAAGGATGAAGATTCTTGATGGACGCACAGTTCTTTGTGTCACTGTGAACCAGTAGAGTTGTAATTTCATTTTTTGTTGTATTTTTTCACCTTTTTCTCCCCATATTATGATCTTGTCTCATCGGTGCACCGTTGGGTGATGAGGTGGTAATAGCCATCTACAGCCAAACAATATTACAGAAAAGATGCCCGCGGTAAGTGAGATATGGAGACAGAGAAGATGGATCTACAGGTGAGATATGGAGACAGAGAAGATGGATCTACAGGACCCAAAAAACACAATGAACCTGTAGCGGCCATCTTCTCTGTCTCCATATCTCACCTGTAGAGCCATCTTCTCTGTCTCCATATCTCACCTGTAGAGCCATCTTCTCTGTCTCCATATCTCACCTGTAGATCCATCTTCTCTGTCTCCACATATCTCCTGTAGAGCCATCTTCTCTGTCTCCATATCTCACCTGTAGATCCATCTTCTCTGTCTCCATATCTCACCTGTAGATCCATCTTCTCTGTCTCCATATCTCACCTGTAGATCCATCTTCTCTGTCTCCATATCTCACCTGTAGATCCATCTTCTCTGTCTCCATATCTCACCTGTAGAGCCATCTTCTCTGTCTCCATATCTCACCTGTAAGCCATCTTCTCTGTCTCCATATCTTCACCTGTAGAGCCATCTTCTCTGTCTCCATATCTCACCTGTAGAGCCATCTTCTCTGTCTCCATATCTCACCTGTAGAGCCATCTTCTCTGTCTCCATATCTACCTGTAGATCCATCTTCTCTGTCTCCATATCTCACCTGTAGAGCCATCTTCTCTGTCTCCATATCTCACCTGTAGAGCCATCTTCTCTGTCTCCATATATCTCCTGTAGAGCCATCTTCTCTGTCTCCATATCTCACCTGTGTAGCCATCTTCTCTGTTTCCATATATCTCCTGTAGTGGCCATCTTCTCTGTATCCATATTTCGCCTGTAGAGCCATCTTCTCTGTCTCCATATCTCACCTGTAGATCCATCTTCTCTGTCTCCACATATCTCCTGTAGAGCCATCTTCTCTGTCTCCACATATCTCCTGTAGATCCATCTTCTCTGTCTCCATATCTCACCTGTAGATCCATCTTCTCTGTCTCCATATCTCACCTGTGTAGCCATCTTCTCTGTTTCCATATATCTCCTGTAGTGGCCATCTTCTCTGTATCCATATTCGCCTGTAGAGCCATCTTCTCTGTCTCCATATATCTCCTGTAGATCCATCTTCTCTGTCTCCATATCTCACCTGTAGATCCATCTTCTCGTCTCCATATCTCACCTGTGTAGCCATCTTCTCTGTTTCCATATATCTCCTGTAGTGGCCATCTTCTCTGTATCCATATTTCGCCTGTAGAGCCATCTTCTCTGTCTCCATATCTCACCTGTAGATCCATCTTCTCTGTCTCCATATCTCACTGTAGAGCCATCTTCTCTGTCTCCATAACTCACCTGTGTAGCCATCTTCTCTGTTTCCATATATCTCCTGTAGTGGCCATCTTCTCTGTATCCATATTTCGCCTGTAGAGCCATCATCTTTGTCTACATATCTTGCCTGTCGAGCCATCATCTCTGTCTCCATATCTCACCTGTAGATCCATCTTCTCTGTCTCCATATCTCACCTGTAGATCCATCTTCTCTGTCTCCATATCTCACCTGTAGATCCATCTTCTCTGTCTCCATATCTCACCTGTAGACCATCTTCTCTGTCTCCATATCTCACTTACGCGGCATCTTTTCTGTCTACGTATTTCGCCAGTATTGGCCATCTTCTCTGTCTCCATATCTCACCTGTAGGCCATCTTCTCTGTCTCCATATCTCACCTGTAGAGCCATCTTCTCTGTCTCATATCTCACCTGTAGATCCATCTTCTCGTCTCCATATCTCACCTGTAGAGCCATCTTCTCTGTCTCCATATATCTCCTGTAGAGCCATCTTCTCTGTCTCCATATCTCACCTGTAGAGCCATCTTCTCTGTCTCCATATCTCACCTGTAGAGCCATCTTCTCTGTCTCCATATATCTCCTGTAGAGCCATCTTCTCTGTCTCCATATTTCGCCTGTAGAGCCATCTTCTCTGTCTCCATATCTCACCTGTAGATCCATCTTCTCTGTCTCCCATATCTCTGTAGAGCCATCTTCTCTGTCTCCACATATCTCCTGTAGATCCATCTTCTCTGTCTCCATATCTCACCTGTAGATCCATCTTCTCTGTCTCCATATCTCACCTGTAGATCCATCTTCTCTGTCTCCATATCTCACCTGTAGATCCATCTTCTCTGTCTCCATATCTCACCTGTAGATCCATCTTCTCTGTCTCATATCTCCCTTGATCATCTTCTCTGTCTCCATATCTCACTTACCGCGGCATTTTTTCTGTAATATTGTTTGGCTGTAGATGGCTATTACCACCTCATCACCCTCTACTGTCCCAGGGTAATATTGTTTGGCTGTAGATGGCTATTACCACCTCATCACCCTCTACTGTCCCAGGGTAATATTATTTGGCTGTAGATGGCTATTACCACCTCATCACCCTCTACTGTCCCAGGGTAATATTGTTTTGGCTGTAGATGGCTATTACCACCTCATCACCCTCTACTGTCCCAGGGTAATATTGTGTGGCTGTAGATGGCTATTAACACGTCATCACCTTCTACTGTCCCAGGGTAATATGTGGCTGTAGATGGCTATTACCACCTCATCACCTTCTACTGTCCCAGGTAATATTAGATAGACGCAGATCATTCAGATTCAGAAGATGATTCATCTAATAACTATGCTTTTGGGAACTGACGGTGTTCATGTGCTGCTGTATTGCTGTATTGTTGCTAGAATGGATGGTGTCTTTGTGAGGGTGGAACAAAAAAGAGGTTTCATGCATGTTTTTATTCCTTTGTTGAATGAGGTTTTGTCACATTTTACAGAGAGAAAATAGAAGATAGGGAGAGAGGAGAGAGAGAGAGGGGGAGAGAGGGAGACAGAGAGAGGGAGGGACACAGAGAGGGAGAGAGGGGGAGATCACTCCCACAATCAGATGACTCAGAAGGAGGAGAGAGAAGGGGAAGAAGGGAGGAGAGTGCTTTTTTTGATCAACTTGAATGGGTGTTTAACGCCAATGCTTTATCAATCATGTAGGCCTACAGTACAACATAGTCTCTACAGAAAACTTGTTAACGAAACAAAATCTGTCATTTTCAATGAACATGTTTGGAGTTTAAACATGTAAGTAAACGGAAACTAGAAGACTGTGTCTTCAGAGAGAGAGAGTTATTAGTCTCTCTCTCTCTGTCTGGTCTGTAGTGTGTGTGTTTGGCTGGGGAATGAGAAGGCTTTGCCAGACAGACGATAATAAAACTCTTCTGACTCTGAATAATAGATGCTGTCTGAGAGAGTTGAAGTAGTCTGTCTCTTCTACCCTTCTTTACTTAGAAAGCGTGGAAAGTCAAGCTGGAAAAGATCGTCCCAGAAAATGGACACTTTTAAGATGTCTTATAGGGTCACAAAGGGAATACAGAGGAAGAGGTTGTAGCTAACTGATGATACATGTTGTCTGGTAGTTGTTCTCTCTTAGGGAGATAAAAATATACATTTACTCAATCTCTATCTCTCTCTCTTTATCTCTGTATGTCTCTCTCTCTATCTCTCTCTCTTTATCTCTGTATGTCTCTCTCTCTATCTCTCTCTCTCTATCTCTCTGTATCTCTCTCTATCTCTCTCTCTGTATCTCTCTCTCTTGTACTCTCTCTCTCTCTCTCTCTCTCTCTCTTTCTTTCCTTCTTTCCCTCCTCTCCCTCTTCTTCTCTCTCTCTCTCTCTCTCTCTCTCTCTCTCTCTCTCTCTCTCTCTCTCTCTCTCTATCTCTGTATGTCTCTCTCTATCTCTCTATCTCTGAATGTCTCTCTATATCTCCATCTCTGTATGTCTCTCTCTATCTCTCTATCTCTGTATGTCTCTCTATCTCTCTATCTCTTGTATGTTCTCTCTATCTCTCTATCTCTGTATGTCTCTCTCTATCTCTCTATCTCTGTATGTCTCTCTCTATCTCTCTACTCTGTATGTCTCTCTCCTATCTCTCTATCTCTGTATGTCTCTCTCTATCTCTCTATCTCTGTATGTCTCTCTCTATCTCTGTATGTCTCTCTCTATCTCTCTATCTCTGTATGTCTATCTCTTCTCTACATCTCTGCATGTCTCTCTCCATCTCTATATCTCTGTATGTCTCTCTATCTCAATTCATTTCAATTCAATTCAAGGGGCTTTATTGGCATGGGAAACATGTGTTAACATTGCCAAAGCAAGTGAGGTAGATATTATACAAAAGTGAAATAAACAATACAAATTAACAGTAAACATTACACATACAGAAGTTTCAAAACAATAAAGACATTACAAATGTTATATTATATATATACAGTGTTGTAACAATGTACAAATGGTTAAAGCACACACAAGTTTAAAAAAAATAAGCATAAATATGGGTTGTATTTACAATGGTGTTTTGTTCTTCACTGGTTGCCCTTTTCTTGTGGCAACAGGTCACAAATCTTGCTGCTGTGATGGCACACTGTGGAATTTCTCCCAGTAGATATGGGAGTTAATCAAAATTGGATTTGTTTTCAAATTCTTTGTGGATCTGTGTAATCTGAGGAAATATGTCTCTCTAATATGGTCATACATTGGGCAGGAGGTTAGGAAGTGCAGCTCAGTTTCCACCTCATTTTGTGGTGGCAGTGTGCACATAGCCTGTCTTCTCTTGAGAGCCATGTCTGCCTACGGCGGCCTTTCTCAATAGCAAGGCTATGCTCACTGAGTCTGTACATAGTCAAAGCTTTCCTTAAGTTTGGGTCAGTCACTGTGGTCAGGTATTCTGCCACTGTGTACTCTCTGTTTAGGGCCAAATAGCATTCTAGTTTGCTCTGTTTTTTGTTAATTCTTTCCAATGTGTCAAGTAATTATCTTTTTGTTTTCTCATGATTTGGTTGGGTCTAATTGTGCGGTGTTGTCCTGGGGCTCTGTGGGGTGTGTTTGTGTTTGTGAACAGAGCCCTAGGACCAGCTTGCTTAGGGGACTCTTCTCCAGGTTCATCTCTCTGTAGGTGATGGCTTTGTTATGGAAGGTTTGGGAATCGCTTCCTTTTAGGTGGTTGTAGAATTTAACGGCTCTTTTCTGGATTTTGATATTAGTGGGTATCGGCCTAATTCTGCTCTGCATGCATTATTTGGTGTTCTACGTTGTACACGGAGGATATTTTTGCAGAATTCTGCATGCAGAGTCTCAATTTGGTGTTTGTCCCATTTTGTGAAATCTTGGTTGGTGAGCGGACCCCAGACCTCACAACCATAAAGGCAATGGGCTCTATGACTGATTCAAGTATTTTTAGCCAGATCCTAATTGGTATGTTGAAAATTTATGTTTCCTTTTGATGGCATAGAAGGCCCTTCTTGCCTTGTCTCTCAGATCGTTCACAGCTTTGTGGAAGTTACCTTTGGTGCTGATGTTTAGGCCGAGGTATGTATCGTTTTTTGTGTGCTCTAGGGCAACGGTGTCTAGATCGAATTTGTTGGTCCTGGTGACTGGACCTTTTTTGGAACACCATTATT
>NW_019944844.1:74051-77507 GCF_002910315.2 Salvelinus sp. IW2-2015 | reverse complement strand
GGTCCAAACTGTTGCAGAAGAGACAGGATTTACCACCGTCAGTTGTCTTGTCCTACCACAATGCCAAGTCCTTTTTCCTGGGAGATTTCCCCCTACAGAACCTCATGTGCCCTCATCCAGGAATGTTGGTAATAGAATGTTGGAATGAATTCAACTTTTTCTGTTTCTACTTTCCGTTGTTAATAATGCATACATGTCCGCACCTCTATATGAGACGTGCTATTTTATCAAGGCTTTTGGAATATGGTTCCTGGAAAATTGTCTTTGTTTACCAAACATATAGATATATATATCTGACATTCTCTTTTTAACTCTCATTCAAAGTTGTCCATCTCCATAAACCTGGGCATACCTGGAACTACTACCACTCATTTGTCAGAGAGTCAGAGAAGGCATTCGGCATCATGGCTGCAAGGATGAAGATTCTTGATGGACGCACAGTTCTTTGTGTGCACTGTGAACCAGTAGAGTTGTAATTTCATTTTTTGTTGTATTTTTTCACCTTTTTCTCCCCATATTATGATCTTGTCTCATCGGTGCACCTCCCCAATGAGCTCGGGCGGTCAAGGTCGAGTCATGCGTCCTCTGAAACATAACCCGCCAAACCACGCCTCCTAACATCAGCCCACTTAACTCAGAAGTCAGCCGCACCAATGTGTCAGAGGAAACACCGTTCAACTGTCGACCGAAGTCAGCCTGCAGGCGCCCGGCCCGCCACAAGGAGCTGCTAGAGCGCGATGAGCCAAGGAAAGCTCCCCCGGCCAAACCCTCCCCTACCCGGGGTCGACACTGGGCCAATTGTGCGCTGCGCTATGGGACTCCCGATCACTCCCGGTTATGATACAGCCCGGGATCGAATCCCGGGTCTGTAGTGATGCCTCGAGTACTGCGATGCAGTGCCTTAGACCGCTGTGCCACTCGGGAAGCACCAGAGTATTAATCTCGTTAGTACAATGAAACCTGCTTCTGGGACGTCTCAGTGATCAGTCATTTAGATTAGATTAAACTACACCACCAGAAGAAGAACGCCTGTAAAGTCTGTGTCTCACAGCTCTTCTCTACGTAAAGGAAGGGCAATGTGCAGTAGACCTCATCCACATAAAGGAAAAGCAATGTGCAGTAGACCTCATCCATGTGAAGGAAGGGCAATGTGCAGTAGACCTCATCCATTTATAGGAAGGGCAATGTGCAGTAGAGCTCATCCATTTATAGGAAGGGCAATTTGCAGTAGAGCTCATCCATTTATAGGAAGGGCAATGTGTGTAGACCTCATCCATTTATAGGAAGGGCAATGTGCAGTAGACCCTCGTCCATTAAAGGAAAGGGCAATGTGCAGTAGACCTCATCCATTTGAAGGAAGGGCAATGTGCAGTAGACCTCATCCATTTGAAGGAAGGGATGTGCAGTAGACCTCATCCATTTATAGGAAGGGCAATGTGTAGTAGACCTCATCCATTTATAGGAAGGGCAATGTGCAGTAGACCTCATCCATTTATAGGAAGGGCAATGTGTAGTAGAGCTCAGAATTGGTCTTCATTTAGTTGGTGTTTTTGTTGTGAATACCTACGTCTTCCAAAGAACAGCCACGCATTCATTTGGAACTGAAAAGAGGCAGCCACATTTTCAGCTTCTACAGGACATTGAATAGCCTTCATCATCTTTGTAAAAGCTTTACCTATTTGCTGGACTTGCGTCAGTGGGAATAGCTGATGTTGTATTCAGCAGTCAGTCAGTGTGAGTGAGACAGCTTACAGACACTGTCTGCATCCTCTATGCCTCTTCACTGTGTCCAACACCCCAACATGACCTAGAGAAAGAAACACATTTAATCACTTCCACACCATACACCATGGGCATACACACTGTATGAATGACAGTGAGTTACAGAGTTATGTTTGTGTCGTGGGTAGTTTCAGACTATTTCTCCTAATAAAAACGTATCATGGTCTCTCGTCCTCTCTCCTGCTCTCTGAATAAGCTGTTGATAGTCGTTTATTAACACAACCCGCTGGATGGAAGCCATTCCACACAAATGCCTCATTTCCAACAAAGACGAAAGCACACGGGGAGAGAAGATACATGAACTGTTTTTGTAGTTATAGCACAACAATCATTTACCTATTTGAATACAGAGATGTTAGCTGCAAAGACTCTTGTTCAGGTCATTTCCTACAGAGAAATATTTAAACTCTTTGCAAACAATCATGCTCATCCTTCTTGCTGTGCTGCTGCCAAGGGGGACGTGAGCGCAGGCTGGTGACAGAGTGAGTGGTGTGTGATGGTGCTATCGTCAGCAGGCCTGAGCCCCAGATCACTACATTGGAGGCAGCAGCTCTCTGGCACACAGGAGTTAGTCACGATTAATGAAGACACTGCGAGTGACTCCTGAGGTTGGCTGAACATGGAATGCAGAATGTGGAACACGAGAATGCCATATGGTATCATTGCCACTGACATCCCGATTCGGGAACCACTGGGCTGAGGTAGAGAGGAGATTTAACTCGAGCTACACACACTCAATACATACATTTAGCCACACACAGATGCAACACAGATACAACACAGATACTCACACACAGGTGCAGTTGTAGGCTTAGACATTTTTTAAAGGTTTAATGCAGCCGTATTTATCTCAATATCAAATTATTTCTGGGTAACATTGAAGTACCTTACTGTGATGGTTTTAACTAAAATGGTAAAAGAAAAAACATAACTTCTTTGTAAAGGGAAAATTCTCAAGCAATCATTTAGCTAGGACTGTCTGGGACTGGTCTAAGTGGGGAGGGGACAACAGAAACTTAGCTGTTATTGGCAGGTTTGGAACTCTCTTTATTATTGGTCTATTAACTATTTCACCGCATAGTGATGTCACCATGAAAGGCCAAATCTCCATCACACCAAAATAGGCTGGAACTTCAGGCAGTCTTTTCAAACAGCTCTTACACTAAAAGGGCGTTACCATCATTTTCACAATTTCACAGTATTATTCCAACCTCAAAGCATGTTTTTGACCACACTGGGCCTTTAACAACATAATACGACAACAAGGGAACGGAAACATATCAAAACATACAAGTTTGCAATAACTCCACATAGAAAAACCTTCAGCTTTGAATCCCCCACTGATGCCACAGAAGATGAATAATGTTCTGATCCTCCCAACCAAGACCCTAGCTATATCTACATTTACATTTGACATGTTAGACATTTAGCAGACACTCTTATTCAGAGCGACTTACATTGGTGCACTCATCTTCAGACATCGAGGTGAGGCAACAACATCACAATCGTAGCAGGTACATTTTCCCTCAACAAAGTAGTTATCAGCAAAGTCAGTGCTAGTCCTCTATCTCTCCATCCCCCTCTCTGTCTCTCCATCCAAGCCCCCTCTCTATCTCTCCATCCAAGCCCCCTCTCTATCTCTCCATCCAAGCCCCCTCTCTATCTCTCCATCCC
>NW_019944844.1:67436-74034 GCF_002910315.2 Salvelinus sp. IW2-2015 | reverse complement strand
CCAAGCCCCCTCTCTATCTCTCCATCCAAGCCCCCTCTCCATCTCTCCATCCAATCCCCCTCTCTATCTCTCCATCCAAGCCCCCTCTCTGTCTCTCAAATCAAATCAAATGCTATTGGTCATATACACATGGTTAGCAGAGTTTAATGCGATTGTAGCAAATTGGTTGTGCTTCTAGTTCCGACAGTGCAGTAATATCTAACAAGCAATCTAACAATTTCCAAACAACTACCTAATACACACACATCTAAAGGGGTGAATGAGAATATGTGCATATAATTATATGGATGAGCGATGGCCGAGCGGCATAGGCAAGGTGCAATAGATGGTATAAAATACAGTATATACATATGATATGAGTAATGTAAGATATGTAAACATCGTTAAAGTGGCATTATTTAAAGTCGCATTGTTTAAAGTGACTAGTGATCCATTTTTTAAGGTGGCCAGTGTTTGGGTCTCAATTTAGGAAGCAGCCTCTCTGAGTTAGTGATTGCTGTTTAGCAGTCTGATGGCCTTGAGATAGAATATGTTTTTCAGTCTCTCGTCACAGCCTTGCTGCACCTGTACTGACCTCGCCTTCTGGATGGTACTGGTGTGRACAGGCAGTGGCTCGGGTGGTTGTTGTCCTTGATGATCTTTTTAGCCTTCCTGTGACATCGGGTGATGTAGGAGGGTAGGTAGTTTGCACCCGGTGATGCGTTGTGCAGACCGCACCGCCCTCTGGAGAGCCTTGCGGTTGAGGGTTGTGCAGTTGCCGTACCAGGCTGTGATACAGCCCGACAGGATCCTCTCGATTCTGCATCTGTAAAAGTTTGTCAGGGTTTTGGGTGACAAGCCAAATTTCTTCAGTCTTCTGAGATTAAAGAGGAGCTGTTGCGCCTGTCTGTGTGGGTGGACCATTTCAGTTTGTCTGTGATATGTATGCCGAGGAACTTAAAACTTTCCACCTTCTCCACTGCTGTCCCATCGATGTGGATAGCTGTTTCCTGAAGTCCATGATCTTCTCCTTTGTTTTGTTGAYGTTGAGTGAGAGGTTGTTTTCCTGACATCACACTCTGAGGGCCCTCACCTCCTCCCTGTAGGCTGTCTCGTCGTTGTTGGTAATCAAGACTACTACTGTTGTGTCGTCTGCAAACTTGACAATTGAGTTGGAGGCGTGCATGACCACGCAGTCGTGGGTGAATAGGGAGTACATGAGGGGCTGAGCACGCGCCCTTGTGGAGCCCCTGTATTGAGGRTCAGCGAAGTGGAGATGTTTCCTACCTTCACCACCTGGGGGCGGCCCGTCAGGAAGTCCAGGACGCAATTTCACAGGGCGGGGTTAAGACCCAGGGCCTCCAGCTTGATGATGAGCTTGGAGGGTACTGTGGTGTTAAATGCTGAGCTGTAGTCAATGAACAGCAGTCTTACATACAGTAGGTATTCATTTTGTCCAGATGGGATAGGGCAGTGTGCAATGTGATGGCGATTGCATTGTCTGTGGACCTTTCGGGGCAGTAAATTGAAGTGGGTCTAGGGTGGCCAGTAAGGTGGAGGTGATATGACCCTTGACTAGTCTCTGAAAGCACTTAATGATGACAGAAGGGAGTGCTACGAGCGGTACTCATTTAGTTCAATTATTTTTGCCTTCTGGGTACAGGAACAATGGTGGCCATCTTGAAGCATTTGAGGACAGCAGACTGGGATAGGGAGCGATTGAATATGTCCGTATACATACCAGCCAGCTGGTCTGYACATGCTCTGAGGACACGGCTAGGGACGCCGTCTGGTCCAGCAGCCTTGAAGGGGTTAACACGTTTAAATGTTTTACTCATGTCKGCCTCGGAGAAGGAGAGGAGGGGTGCAGTCCTTCTTAGCGGGCTGCGACGGTGGCACTGTGTTATCGTAAAAGCGGGCAAAGAAGGTGTTAAGTTTGTCTGGAAGCGTGACGTCGGTGTCCATGACGTGGCTGGTTTTCTTTTTGTAGTCYGTGATTTCCTGTAGACCCTGCCACATACGTCTCGTGTCTGAGCCGTTGAAATGCGACTCCACTTTGTCCCTGTACCGGCATTTAGCTTGTTTGATTGCCTTGTGGAGGGAATAACTACACTGTTTATATTCAGCCATATTCCCAGWCCTCTTTCCATGGTTAAATGCAGTGGTTTGCGCTTTGTTTTGTGCGAATGCYRCCATCCATCCACGGTTTCTGGTTAACTTCTCTAGGGTAGGGGGCAGCATTCGGAATTTTGGATGAAATGCATGCCCAAATTAAACTGCCTGCATCTCAGGCCCAGAATATATGATATGCATATACTGGTAGATTTGGATAGAAAACACTCTAAAGTTTCCAAAACTGTTAAAATAGTGTCTGTGAGTATAACATAACTGATTTGGCAGGCAAAAACCTGAGAAAACTCTATTCAGGAAGGTTTTTTTGGGGGGGGGTTTTGTAGTTTTCTGTTCAATGCCAATACAGTATCCATTGACTTAGGACTCAAAATGCAGTTTCTATGCCTTCCACTAGATGTCAACAGTCTTCAGAAAATGTTTCAGGCTTGTATTCTGAAAAATGAAGAAGTAAGAGCAGTCTGAATGACTGGACCCTGCCGTGTCACAGAGCTTTTTCCTGCGCAAGACAGAGACAGTGCGTTTCTTGTTTACATTTTATATTGACGACGTTATTGTCCGGTTGAAATATTATTGATTAGTTAGGCTAAAAACAACCTGAGGTTTGAATATATACATCGTTTGACATGTTTCTATGAACTTTACGGATACAATWATTWTTTTTTTGTCTTTACGTTTTTACTTTGTTTGAGCATGTGGATTACTGAAGAAAACGAGCGAACAAAATTGAGGTTTTTGGGTATAAAGAGACTTTATCGATCAAAAATAACATTTATCGAGTAAATGAATGTCTGCTGAATGCAACCAYATTTAGATCATCAAAGGTAAGGGATTAATGTTATCTCTATTTCTAAATTGTGTAACTGTTCTACTTGGCTGGCTACTGTTTGTAATGATTTGTCTAGTGGGCTATGTTCTCATAATCGTAATGTATGCTTTCGCCGTAAAGCATTTTTAAAATCTGACACCGTGGTTGGATTCACAAGCAGTTAATCTTTAAACCTATGTAAAATATGTTTTGTTTTCTGGGTTTTTATAATGAGTATTTCTGTATTTGAATTTGGCGCCCAGCAGTTTCACTGGCTGCTGTAGAGGTGGGACGCTACCGTCTCACGTGCCCAAGAGAGGTTAAGGTAGGTTTCAATAGTCCCGGTAGGTACAACATCTCCAATGCACTTCTTTATAAACTCACTCACCTAGTCAGCGTATAGATCGATGTTGTTATCAGAGGCTGACCGGAACATATCCAAGTCTGCGTGATCAAAACAATCTTGAAGTGTGGCTTCCGATTGGTCAGACCAGCGTTGAATGGTTCTAGTCACTGGTACATCCTGTTTGAGTTTCTGCCTATAAGACAGTAGGAGCAAGATGGCGTCGTCCAACTCCCCCGCCCTGCCAAAGGGAGGGCGGGGGAGGGCTTTGTATGCATCGTGGAAGTTAGAGTAGCAGTGATCGAGTGTATTACACCCGCGTGTAGTGCAATCAATATGCTGATAGAATTTAGGTAGCCTTGTTCTCAAATTTGCTTCGTTAAAATCCCCAGCTACAATAAAAACAGCCTCAGGATATATGGTTTCCAGTTTACACAGAGTCCAGTGAAGTTCCTTGAGGGCCGTCTTGGTGTCTGCTTGAGGGGGAATGTACACCGCTGGGACAATTAATGACGAKAATTCTCTTGGGAGGTAATACGGCCGGCATTAGATTGTAAGGAATTCTAGGTCGGGTGAGCAGAAGGACTTGAGTTCCTGTATGTTGTTATGATTACACCATGAGTTGTTAATCATAAAGCATACATCCCCGCTCTTCTTCTTCCCAGAGAAGAGTTTATCTCTGTCGGCGCGATGCATGGAGAAGCCTGGTGGCTGAACCGATTCCGACAACATATCCCGAGAGAGCCATGTTTCCTTGAAACAGAGAATGTTACATTCTCTGATGTCTCTCTGCAAGGCAACCCTTGCTCGAATTTCATCTACCTTGTTGTCAAGAGACTGGACATTGGCGAGTACTATACTCGGGAGCGGTGGGCGATGTGCATGTCTACGGAGCGGGACCAGGAGGCTGCTCCGTAGACGTCTCTCTCTATCTCTMTATATCTATCATACCACTGGCATCATTCTCCAGTCCCCAGTCAAGCCTGCAGTCATAATGGACCCAAAAAAGTCCACAGGGATCAGATTCCCTATCTGACGATTACATCTGTTAGTGTTAGTGCTGGAGAAATATCAATTAANAATGAGTATTTCTGTATTTGAATTTGGCGCCCAGCAGTTTCACTGGCTGCTGTAGAGGTGGGACGCTACCGTCTCACGTGCCCAAGAGAGGTTAAGGTAGGTTTCAATAGTCCCGGTAGGTACAACATCTCCAATGCACTTCTTTATAAACTCACTCACCTAGTCAGCGTATAGATCGATGTTGTTATCAGAGGCTGACCGGAACATATCCAAGTCTGCGTGATCAAAACAATCTTGAAGTGTGGCTTCCGATTGGTCAGACCAGCGTTGAATGGTTCTAGTCACTGGTACATCCTGTTTGAGTTTCTGCCTATAAGACAGTAGGAGCAAGATGGCGTCGTCCAACTCCCCCGCCCTGCCAAAGGGAGGGCGGGGGAGGGCTTTGTATGCATCGTGGAAGTTAGAGTAGCAGTGATCGAGTGTATTACACCCGCGTGTAGTGCAATCAATATGCTGATAGAATTTAGGTAGCCTTGTTCTCAAATTTGCTTCGTTAAAATCCCCAGCTACAATAAAAACAGCCTCAGGATATATGGTTTCCAGTTTACACAGAGTCCAGTGAAGTTCCTTGAGGGCCGTCTTGGTGTCTGCTTGAGGGGGAATGTACACCGCTGGGACAATTAATGACGAKAATTCTCTTGGGAGGTAATACGGCCGGCATTAGATTGTAAGGAATTCTAGGTCGGGTGAGCAGAAGGACTTGAGTTCCTGTATGTTGTTATGATTACACCATGAGTTGTTAATCATAAAGCATACATCCCCGCTCTTCTTCTTCCCAGAGAAGAGTTTATCTCTGTCGGCGCGATGCATGGAGAAGCCTGGTGGCTGAACCGATTCCGACAACATATCCCGAGAGAGCCATGTTTCCTTGAAACAGAGAATGTTACATTCTCTGATGTCTCTCTGCAAGGCAACCCTTGCTCGAATTTCATCTACCTTGTTGTCAAGAGACTGGACATTGGCGAGTACTATACTCGGGAGCGGTGGGCGATGTGCATGTCTACGGAGCGGGACCAGGAGGCTGCTCCGTAGACGTCTCTCTCTATCTCTCTATATCTATCATACCACTGGCATCATTCTCCAGTCCCCAGTCAAGCCTGCAGTCATAATGGACCCAAAAAAGTCCACAGGGATCAGATTCCCTATCTGACGATTACATCTGTTAGTGTTAGTGCTGGAGAAATATCAATTAAAGTGATTGGTCAGGAAGTTAAGATACTATTAAACAGCAGTCTGTATAGCTGGAGAGGAGTATAGCTAGCTGATTGGACTGGAATGAGAGAGAGACTGAGTATCTGCCAGTGATGCTACTCTGTTCTAGCCTGGTCCCAGATCTGTTTGTCCTGTCTAGTCAACTCCTATGGTCATTGTCATGCGTGGTAGCCTGGTCCCAGATCTGTTTGTGCTGTCTAGTCAACTCCTATGGTCATTGTCACACCAAGCTTGGCTAGACAGCCCAAATGGATATGGCACCAGCCTACATCTTGTGGGGCTATATGACCGCTACGTTGGTATTGCTGGGACATTGCCCTGACAACTGGGTTGTGTTCAACTACAGGTGATGATCTTAATTTGAGCCAGTTCCCTAGAGCAAGAAAAATCAAATCTGACATTTTATTAAAGTGGAAATTACAAAYGCTATTGGATGGATTCAGGCAGCAATGACTGTTATATTAGCAAGCAGCATCTGCTCAGGAAGGAAGCAGCATCTGCTTAGGAAGCAAGCAGAATCTGCTCAGGAAGGAAGCAGCATCTGCTCAGGAAGGAAGCAGCATCTGCTCGGGAAGCAAGCAGAATCTGCTCAGGAAGGAAGCAGCATCTGCTTAGGAAGCAAGCAGAATCTGCTCAGGAAGGAAGCAGCATCTGCTCAGGAAGCAAGCAGAATCTGCTCAGGAAGCAAGCAGAATCTGCTACACATAGATTCAGTGGTAAAAGGTTATGTTCATTTTAAAGGTATAGACTCAGTGGTAAAAGGTTATGTTCATTTTAAAGGTGTAGACTCAGTGGTAAAATGTTATGTTAATTTTTAAAGTGTAGACTCAGTGGTAAAGGGTCTTGTTCTTTAAAGGTGTAGACTCAGTGGTAAAAGGTGATGTTCATTTTAAAGTTGTAGACTCAGTGGTAAAAGGTTATGTTCATTTTAAAGGTGTAGACTCAGTGTAAAAGGTTTTTGTTCATTTTAAGGGTTTAGACTCAGTGGTAAAAGGTTATGTTCATTTTAAAGGTGTAGACTCAGTGGTAAAAGGTTATGTTCATTT
>NW_019944844.1:53125-64320 GCF_002910315.2 Salvelinus sp. IW2-2015 | reverse complement strand
CTCTACCAGACACACCCAAGCGCACACACACACACACACACACACACACACACACACACACACACACACACACACCACACACACACACACACACACACACACACACACACACACACACACAACACACACACACACCACACACACACACACACACACACACCACACACACACACACACACACAATTGTACACTAGGAGATTGTAGCTCATTTAGTACAGACCAATTCGACATCCAAGGTCACATATAAGAGGAACACTACAAAACTTCTACAGGGCTCTTTTATAGCAATACAATGTTTTGGAGGACATGAAGGACTCTTCACCTGTATTGTGTCCACTCTAATCCAAACTTAACAGGGGTCAATTAAATCCTGAAGATAATGTTATTTTCCCGCTGTGTGCTGTCAAATATTTCACCTTTTTCAAACGTCTTGTTGTCGCTATACTCCCTCCTCCCTCCTCTCCATTTCATATTGAAAGTCCTCTCGCTGCTCTATTCTAATCTTTCCTTGGCAGGCCTCACACACCTCATGTTCAGTTCTCATTTACAGAGTGATATCAGAATTGTCATTAACTGTGTCCACACCGGCCCGATGAAGGAATGAAATAAAGGAGGGGTAATTGAGCAGGACAAAAGGCATTCTAAAAGGGGGGTGAATAAGAGGAAGAGAAGGCATAAAGGTGTAGACTCAGTGGTAAAAGGTTATGTTCATTTTAAAGGTGTAGACTCAGTGGTAAAAGGTGATGTGGAGGACAAAGAAAGCAAAACCCTGCCTGAGTCACCAGATACAAGATCTTTCTCCTGGAAATTGCTCACTCACATTTCTCCAAATAGAAAAGCAAGTCCAATTGAATTTGTGCTTCTCCATCTCCTCCAGCCAAGCGAACACAAAGAGCTGTGTTTTGTTAGGCTGGGGGCATTTTGTCCAGTTGTTGGTGGAGCTCTTCTCTTCTTTGTCCTCAAATTTCATCAGCAGCTTCCCTATCTGTCCATCTCACCCCAGAAAACAACACTGAGTGAGGTATGTGTGGTTCACTCATGCACACACACAAACACACACAAACAGCTACACCATAGAGAACATCTCGACTGGCTGCATCACCGCTTGGTTTGGCTACTGCACCGCCCTAGATCGCATGGTGCTTGGGTGGCTGGAGTTAAAGTCTCCAGTCACCCAAGCCATAGACAGTTCTCTCTGCTTCTCTACCCTAACCTAGGAATTCTATACTCTAACCTAGATATTCTATTCCCTAACCTAGATATTCTATACCCTAACCTAGATATTATGTTTCCTAACATAGATATTTTGTTCCCTAACCTAGATATTTTGTTCCCTAACCTAGATATTATGTTTCCTAACCTAGATATTTTGTTTCCTAACCTAGATATTTTGTTCCCTAACCTAGATATTATGTTCCCTAACCTAGATATTATGTTTCCTAACCTAGATATTTTGTTCTCTAACCTAGATATTGTCAACTTTGTCAGAAAGTTTGTTCCGAAAACATTCCAGGAACAGTCAAGAAATGTTACGAGCTCCAGAGGAAATGTCTTTGAACGTTTAATTAGGAAAAGAGAAGAATTGTCTCCACTAATGTTGTCAGAAGGTTTTTGGACAATCATGCATGACTAGGATAAAAACTTTGTAATAATGTTTAGAAAACATCCCGGCAACACTTTCTATAAAGCTACTCTGTTATGCTCATTGTCAGTGTTATAATGCATTATAAAAGGTGTTATAAAGAATTATAATGAGGGGAGGGAGGGAGGGAGGGCGGGGGTCAGACGCCTGCTAAGAAAGCCCGTGGGACTGTGTCTGAGTGGACATACGCCGGGGCAAGCCCGTGGCACTGTGTTTGAGTGGACATACACCGGGGCAAGCCCGTGGCACTGTGTCTGAGTGGACATACACCGGGGCAAGCCCGTGGGACTGTGTCTGAGTGGACATTACACCGCGGCAAGCCCGTGGCACTGTGTCTGAGTGGACATACACCGGGGCAAGCCCGTGGCACTGTGTCTGAGTGGACATACGCCGGGGCAAGCCCGTGGGACTGTGTCTGATGGACATACACTGGGCAAGCCGCTGCTGCACTGTGTCTGAGTGGACATACGCCGGGGCAAGCCCGTGGACTGTGTCTGAGTGGACATACACCGGGGCAAGCCCGTGGCACTGTGTCTGAGTGGACATACACCGGGGAATGAAGTGGACCGGAAACACACACTGGTATCTCCATGAAGACAAACAGAATGTTCTCCTCTTTACTACTTACTCGACGTTTCTTTTCATGTCACCTTCACCATCCCCTCTCCTACCACTCTCATCCCCCCCTACCCCTCCATCCCCTCTCATCCCCTCTCCTACCGCTCTCATTCCCTCTCCTACCCCACTCATCCCCTCTCATACCCCTCTCATTCCCTCTCCTAAAGCTCTCGTCCGCTCTCTACCCCTCTCGTCCTCTCTCCTACCACTCTCATCCCCTCCCTACCCCTCTCATCCCTCCTTCCCCTCTCCTACCCTTTCCACCCTTCATCCCCCTCCTACCCCTTTCATCCCCTCTCCTACCTCTGTCATCCAACTGCAGTATAAAGGAGCCATCCTTCTCCTCCCTCTCTTATCCTGTGTAGAGGGATCTGGGATGAGTATGTAACGGTGTATATAGCTGGAGGGTATAGCAGCAGTCTCCTCCCTTCTTCCTCCTTCCTTTCTCTCTCCTTCTGAGTTATCTGGACGTGGGAGTGGAGTGATGTGTAATGACCTGCTCTCTCTCTTGCTCTCTCTCAGTCTCAGTCTCTCTCTGTCTCATTATCTCCTCTCTCTCTCTCAATTCAATTCAATTCAATTCAAGGGGCTTTATTGGCATGGGAAACATGTGTAACATTGCCAAAGCAAGTGAGGTAGATATTATACAAAAGTGAAATAAACAATACAAATTAACAGTAAACATTACACATACAGAAGTTTCAAAACAATAAAGACATTACAAATGTTATATTATATATATACAGTGTTGTAACAATGTACAAATGGATAAAGCACACAAGTTAAAATAAATAAGCATAAATATGGTTTGTATTTACAATGTGTTTGTTCTTCACTGGTTGCCCTTTTCTTGTGGCAACAGTCACAAATCTTGCTGCTGTGATGGCACACTGTGGAATTTCTCCCAGTAGATATGGAGTTTATCAAAATTGGATTTGTTTTCAAATTCTTTGTGGATCTGTGTAATCTGAGGGAAATATGTTCTCTCTAATATGGTCATACATTGGGCAGGAGGTTAGGAAGTGCAGCTCAGTTCCACCTCATTTTGTGGGCAGTGTGCACATAGCCTGTCTTCTCTTGAGAGCCATGTCTGCCTACGGCGGCCTTCTCAATAGCAAGGCTATGCTCACTGAGTCTGTACATAGTCAAAGCTTTCCTTAAGTTTGGGTCAGTCACAGTGGTCAGGTATTCTGCCACTGTGTACTCTCTGTTTAGGGCCAAATAGCATTCTAGTTTGCTCTGTTTTTTTGTTAATTCTTTCCAATGTGTCAAGTAATTATCTTTTTGTTTTCTCATGATTTGGTTGGGTCTAATTGTGCTGTTGTCCTGGGGCTCTGTGGGGTGTGTTTGTGTTTGTGAACAGAGCCCTAGGACCAGCTTGCTTAGGGGACTCTTCTCCAAGTTCATCTCTCTGTAGGGGATGGCTTTGTTATGGAAGTTTGGGAATCGCTTCCTTTTAGGTGGTGTTAGAATTTAACGGCTCTTTTCTGGATTTTGATAATTAGTGGGTATCGGCCTAATTCTGCTCTGCATGCATTATTTGGTGTTCTACGTTGTACACGGAGGATATTTTTGCAGAATTCTGCATGCAGAGTCTCAATTTGGTGTTTGTCCCATTTGTGGAAATCTTGGTTGGTGAGCGGACCCAGACCTCACAACCATAAAGGGCAATGGGCTCTATGACTGATTCAAGTATTTTTAGCCAGATCCTAATTGGTATGTTGAAATTTATGTTCCTTTTGATGGCATAGAATGCCCTTCTTGCCTTGTCTCTCAGATCGTTCACAGCTCTGTGGAAGCTACCTGTGTGTGCTGATGTTTAGCCGAGGTTATGTATAGTTTTTTGTGTGCTCTAGGGCAACGGTGTCTAGATGGAATTTGTGGTCCTGGCGACTGGACCTTTTTTGGAACACCATTATTTTGGTCTTACTGAGATTTACTGTCGGGCCCAGGTCTGACAGAATCTGTGCAGAAGATCTAGGTGCTGTTGTAGGCCCTCCTTGTTGGTGACAGAAGCACCAGATCATCAGCAAACAGTAGACATTTGACTTCGGATTCTAGTAGGGTGAGACCGGGTGCTGCAGACTGTTCTAATGCTCGCGCCAATTCGTTGATATATATGTTGAAGAGGTGGGGCTTAAGCTGCATCCCTGTCTCACCCCACGACCCTGTGAGAAGAAATGTGTGTGGTCTTTTGCCAATTTAACCGCACACTTGTTGTTGTTTGTGTACATGGATTTTATAATTGTCATGTTTTACCCCCAACACCACTTTCCATCAATTTGTATAGCAGACCCTATGCCAAATTGAGTCGAAGGTTTTTTGAAATCAACAAAGCATGAGAAGACTTTGCCTTTGTTTTGGTGTTTTGGTTGTCAATCAGGGTGTGTGTAGGTGAATACATGGTCTGTTGTACGGTAATTTGGTAAAAAGCCAATTTGACATTTGCTCAGTACATTGTTTTCATTAGGAAATGTACGAGTCTGCTGTTAATGATAATGCAGAAGTATTTCCCAAGGTTACTGTTGACGCATATTCCACGGTAGTTATTGGGGTCAAAATTGTCTCCACTTTTGTGGATTGGGTGGATCAGTCCTTGGTTCCAAATATTGGGGAAGATGCCAGAGCTAAGGACGATGTTAAAGAGTTTTAATATAGCCAATTGGAATTTGTTGTCTGTTATATTGATCATTTCATTAAGGATACCATCAACACCCACAGGCCTTTTTGGGTTGAGGGTTTATTTTGTCCTGTAACTCATTCAAGGTAATTGGAGAATCCAGTGGGTTCTTGTAGTCTTTAATAGTTGATTCGAGGATTTGTATTTGATCATGTATATGTTTTTGCTCTTTATTCTTTGTTATAGAGCCAAAAAGATTGAGAGAGTGGTTTACCCATACATCTCCATTTTGGATAGATAATTCTTCTGTGTTGTTGTTTGTTTAGTGTTTTCCAATTTTCCCAGAATTTGTTAGAGTCTATGGATTTCTTCAATTACATTGAGCTGATTTCTGACGTGCTGTTCCTTCTTTTTCCGTAGTGTATTTCTGTATTGTTTTAGTGATTCACCATAGTGAAGGCGTAGACTCAGGTTTTCCGGGTCTCTATGTTTTTGGTTGGACAGGTTTCTCAATTTATTTCTTAGATTTTTGCATTCTTTATCAAACCATTGTCATTGTTTTTCATTTTCTTCGGTTTTCTATTTGAGATTTTTAGATTTGATAGGGAGCTGGAGAGGTCAAAAATACTGTTAATTTTCTACTGCCAAGTTTACACCTTCACTATTGCAGTGGAACGTTTTACCCAGGAGTGTTTCTAAAAGGGATTGAATTTGCTGTTGCCTAATTGTTTTTTGGTAGGTTCCAAACTGCATTCCTTCCATCTATAGCATTTCTTAATGTTACTCAGTTCCTTTGGCTTTGATGCCTCATGATGAGTTATGCTCTGTTCAAGTAGACTGTGATTTTGCTGTGGTCTGATAGGGTGTCAGTGGGCTGACTGTGAACCTCTGAGAGACTCTGGGTTGAGGTCAGTGATAAAGTAGTCTACAGTGCTACTGCCAAGAGATGAGCTATAGGTGTACCTACCATAGGAGCCCTCGAAGCCTACCATTGACTATGTACATACCCAGCGTGCGACAGAGCTGCAGGAGTTGTGACCCGTTTTTGTTGGTTATGTTGTCATAGTTGTGCCTAGGTGGGCATATGGGGGAGGGAATGCTGTCACCTCCAGGTAGGTGTTTGTCCCCCTGTGTGCTGAGGTTGGTCAGGTTCCTGTCCAGTTCTGGCATTTAGGTCGCCACAGACTAATACATGTCTCTCTCTCTCTCTCTCTCTCTCCTCTCTCTTCTCTCTCTTTCTCTCTCTCTCTCTCTCTCTCTCCTCTCTTCTCTCTCTCTTCTCTCTCTCTCTCTCTCTCTCTCTCTCTCTCTCTCTCTCTCCTCTCTCTCTCTCTCTCTCTCTCTCTCTTCTCTCTCTCTCTCTCTAACTCTCTTAATTGGTTAGGAAAACAATATGTGTGCATTGCCAAGCAAGACAAATAGATAATAAAACAAAAGTGAAATAAACAAAAAAGTATGTCAGACTACTTTATAACAGTGTTATATATGTCTCTCTCTTCCTCTCTCACTCATCTCTGTCTCTGTCACGCTCTCTCCCATCCTCTCTCTCTCTCTCTCTCTCTCTCTCTCTCTCTCTATCTGTCTCTCTCCTGAGTGTTGGACGGAGCAGGACGGGTCATGTTAGTATGATCCCATTAGTCTGCACTTAGTCTCAGAACAAACAGCCAGTGGTCTCCTGTCCTAACGACTGGATACGCTCATACACTACCCTAATGACTCAAGCTGTGTGTGGTTTGTGTTCTCGGTAGGTGTTGTGTGGTCCTTCAGATCTAGTGCCTCTCCTCGCTGGCTCCTCAATATTCTAAATCAACCAAGATCTCCCAGTTTAACCCAGATTGACTTACAGATTCATGATGTATTGTAAAGCAATATCACACAATAAATTAGAAAAATGTCTCTAAACGTCACAATTGGAGGATGTATTGCGACACTCCCAGGGTCTCCGCGCGGTCGCCGGCGCAACTTCTAGCTGGTTTTTAAGGTTAAGAGTTAAGGTTTAAAACAGAAACAACTCCACGGTTAATTGAATCCGAAAGGGATACGTGCTAAAGGGATAATCCTCCCTAGAAATGAAAGGTGACTTGCACTGGAGAGTAGGGGATAAACACACTGATACGGAATGATAGGGGTGATAACACACTGGAGATAGGGGATAACACTACTGGAGGATGAGGGGATAACACACTGGAGATATGGCGATAACGCACTGGAGATAGGGGATAACGCACGGGAGATAGGGGATAGACCACTGGACGATAGGGGGATACATGAAGACAACACACTGGAGTAGGGGATAACAATTGGAGATAGGGGATAACACACTGGAGATAGGGATTAACACACTGGAGATAGGGATAACACACTGAGACTAGGGGATAACACACTGGAGATAGGAAACCTGGGATGATAACCAACTGATGATAGGGAGATAATCGCACTGGATATAGGCGGGAGTAAACATAGGGCAACTGACGTGGAGATAGGTGGATACCGCCACTGGAGATAGGGGATAACGCACTGGAGAATATTGGGATAACGCCCTGAAACGTATACGACGAAAGGGAACGACTGAGGGAGATAACGCACTGGAGTATAGGGGAATAACGCATTGGAGATAGGGGATAAACAGCACTGGACGATGGATAACAACGGGGATTAGAACACACTGGAGATAGGGGATAATGAGGGATACAACTGGAATAAGGGATAACACTTACTGGTAGATAGGGAGATAACACACTGGAAGATAGGGGATAACACTGGAGATTAGGGGAAAACACACTGGAGATAAGGGGATACACACTGGGTAGGATACACTGGGATAAACACACTGGAGCAATAGGATAACACACTGGAGAGTAGCGGGATTAAACACACTGAATGGAGATAAACACACACTGGAGATAGTGGGATAACACTACTGGAGATAGGGTGATAAACACACTGGAAGGAATACAGAGATAGGGGATAACACACTGTGAGATAGGGGATAAACACACTGGAGATAGGGGATAACACACTGGAGATAGGGGATAACACACTGGAGATAGGGGATAACACACTGGAGATAGGGGATAACACACTATCACATTTCATAACGCTTTAAAACAATTACCTGCAATCCAAATCCCCAACTAAGACAATAGATGGTACTGGTCTAGAACACTTCCATACTCTATATCGTCATGACAATGTATATTTCATTTAAATGGACTCAAAGTACACAGTGCGCCGTCAGACTAATACAGTCTTATACTCAGCTGGCCCCTCCCCTGATTTTCTGTTAAACGCTCTACAACAAAGCTTTCTTAGTGTCCAACAAGCTTTCCCTGTCCTTAACCTCCAAAACAAAGGTCATGTGGTTTGGTAAGAAGAATGCCCCTCTCCCCACCGGTGTGATTACCACCTCTGAGGGTTTAGAGCTTGAGGTAGTCACCTCATACAAGTTCTTGGGAGTATGGCTAGACGGTAGGCTGTCCTTCTCTCAGCACATATCAAAGCTGCAGGATCAGGTTAAGTCTAGACTTGGGTTAGTATCATAATCGCTCCTCTTTCACCMCAGCTGCCAAACTAACCCTGATTCAGATGACCATCCTACCCATGCTAGATTACGGAGACGTAATTTATAGATCGTCAGGAAAGGGTGCTCTCGAGCGGCTAGATGTTATTTACCATTCGGCCATCAGATTTGCCACCAATGCTCCTTATAAGACCCTCTATAGTCTTCTGTAAACTGGCCATCTCTGTTTTCCTGTTGCTAGACCCACAGGTTGATGCTTATTTATAAAACCCTCTTTAACCTTTATTTAACTAGGCAAGTCAGTTAAGAACAAATTCTTATTGACGATGACAGCCTCCCAGAAGGCTAAAGGCCTCCTGTGGGGATGTGGGCTGGGATTAAAAACTAAACATGAAATATAAATACAGGACAAAAAAAATATCAAGACCTAAGAGAACAACACAGCATGGTAGCAACACAACATTGCAGCAGCACAAAACATGGTCCAAACATTATTGGGCACAGACAACAGCACTAAAATCAAGATGGTAGAGACAACAATACATCACACAACTGTAAGAGTGTCCATGATTGAGTCTTTGAATGAAGAGATTGAGATAAAACTATCCAGTTTGAGTGTTTTTTGCAACACGTTGAAGTCGCTATGTGCAGCGGACTGAAAAGAGGAGCAACCCAGGGATGTGTGTGCTTTGGGGACCTTTAAGAGAATGTGACTGGCAGAACGGGTGTTGTATGTGGAGGATGAGGGCTGCAGTATATATATCAGATAGGGGGGAGTGAGGCCTAAGAGGCCTACATCTCTCTGGTAAGAAGAAGGGCGGGGGTGTATGCTAAATGATTAATGAGACTTGGTGGGATCATAACAACATACAGGAACTCAAGTCCTTTTGTTCACCTGACCTAGAATTCCTTACAATCAAATACCGACCGCATTATCTACCAAGAGAATTCTCTTCGATTATAATCACAGCCGTGTATTTCCACCCCCCCAAGCAGACACATCGATGGCCCTGAAAGAACTTCATTGGACTCTATGTAAACTGGAAACCATATATCCTGAGGCTGCATTTATTGTTGCTGAGGATTTTAACAAGGCTAATCTGAAAACAAGGCTCCCTAAATTTTATCAGCATATAAAATGCGCGACCCGGGCTGGCAAAACCCTGGATCATTGTTACTCTAACTTCCGCGATGCATACAAAGCCCTCCCCTGCCCTCTTTTTGGGAAATCTGACCACGACTTCTGTTTGATGCTCCCAGCCTATAGACAGAAACTAAAACAGGAAACACTCGTGCTCAGGTCTGTTCAACGCTTGTCCGACCAATCGGATTCCACACTTCAAGATTGCTTCGATCACGTGGACTGGGATATGTTCCGCATAGCGTCGGTGTCACGCCCTGACCTTAGAGATMTTTTTTATGTCTCTATTTGGTTTGGTCAGGGTGTGAGTTGGGGTGGGCATTCTATGTCTTGTGTTCTATGTTTTCTATTTCTGTGTGTTTGGCCGGGTGTGGTTCTCAATCAGAGGCAGCTGTCTATCGTTGTCTCTGATTGAGAACCATACTTAGGTAGCCTTTTCCCACCTGTGTTTGTGGGTAGTTGTTTTCTGTTTTTGTGTCTGCACCAGACAGAACTGTTTCGGTTTCGTTCGTTCTCTTTGTTGTTTTGTTACTTACTGTTCAGTTTTATTATTAAATCATGAACACTTACGACGCTGCGCTTTGGTCCACTTCTTCATGCAACGATGACCGTTACAGAACTATCCACCACCAAAGGACCAAGCAGCGTGGTGAAATTGACTCCTGGACAGGTGAGCAGTGCTATCTGGAGTTTGAGACAACCTGGGAGGAGATAGAGAGAGGTGGTCGGTCGACCCAGGGAGAGTGCCGGAGCCCGCCTGTGATTCTCTAGAACAGTGCGAGGAGGGATACCGGAGAATGGAGTTGGTGATACGAAAACGGCTGGCAAGGAAGCCCGAGAGGCAGCCCCAAAAATGTGTTGGGGGGGAGGGACACGGGGGGTGTGGCAGAGTCAGGTAGTAGATCTGAGCCAACTCCCCGTGCTTACCGTGGCGAGCATGGGACTGGTCTGGCCCCGTGCTATGGGGTGATGCTCACGGTGTCGAGACAGAGCATTCACAGGCCGGTGTGCTCGGTGCCAGCGTCCCGCATTTGCCGGCTGGAAGCTGGCATCCAGCCAGAACGGGTGGTGCCAGCCCTGCTCTCCAGACCTGCAGTGCGCCTCCACGGCCCAGTGTATCCGGTGCCTCGGCCAAGGACAAGGCCTCCTGCATGTCTCCCCAGCCTGGTGAGTCCTGTGCCTGCGCCTAGAACTAACCCTCCTATATGTCTCCCCAGCCTGGTGAGTCCTGAACAGGAGGGCGCTCTGGCGCTCCGGACAGGAGGGCGACTCTGGCGGCTCCGGACAGGAGGAGACTCCTGGCTGCTCCGGACAGGGAGGGAGACTCTGGCGGCTCGGACAGGAGGGAGACGTCTGGCGGCTCCGGACTGGAGAACGTTCTCTGGAGGGCTCCGGGCTGGAGGCCGTCTCTGGAGGCTCCGGGCTGGAGGCCGCCTCTGCTGGCTTCGTGCCTGTCTCACCCCTACGAGGCTTCTTGCTATGGATCGATCACTTGGAGGCTTCTTGCAATGGATCATCACTGCGAGGTCGTGCTGAATCATGGTTTGCCATGGATCATCACTGGAAAGGCTTCGTTGCATGATCAGGTCAAACTGGAGGCTTCCTTGCCATGGATCATCACTGGAGGCTTCTGTACCATGGATACATACTGGAG